>NW_026844308.1:0-24998 GCF_029955315.1 Cylas formicarius
GCTATGAATACGGGTTTATTTTGAGCGGGTGACTGAAATCCGGTCCGTAACTGACGCTTGTATAGGCAGGTAATCGCGTAGGAAAGAGCCGCGAAGGTGTATTAACGCGACGAATGGCACAACGGAGACAATAGGCCGAAGATAACATTGAACGTGTTATATTTAACTGGCGAGCGCGAGAGACAGGGAACTAATTTCCGCGTTATCGCCGCCAAGTTTCGGAAATTTCGCGAAAATCGACGCGAATTAATGACCGCGCCATCGATGCGCGCGGGACGGAAATAGCTTCCGCTCGGGACGCGTAAAAAAAGATCGGCCGATCGATTCGCGTGCGACAATTATATCCCTACGATATACGGGGCGACCGTAAACATTTTCCGGTCCGCAAAGAACTAGCTGTATCGCTGTCAAAAGCGAGAAATCGCGAACTTTCTGTCGAATTCCTTAAAAAATTTTTTGCGTCGCGCCATCTAGCCATAAAATCGCGGAAACGAGTTAAGAAGCGCGTATCGACTCTCTCTTTTCAACCCCTTTTACGCGTATGGCGCTGTTCTTTTCTTGTTCGCGTAGTAACACGTTTAATAAATTTAGTACCTCCAGTTTAGATTGACCGTTCTTCATGAATCGTCCTGTATATCTGACTTGTTTTTCGGTAATTGTGCTTATGTTTCAAACATTCCGACACTACTCGGACTGTTTATTCAGAAATTTGCACTTATTTTTAAAAATTCTGCCATAACCCGGAAATTGTTACTTGTTTTTCAGAAATTTTGTTTTGTTTTTCCGAAATTCTAAATTCTTATTTTATTAAACTTTGAGGTAACTCGGAAATTCCAACTTCTTTTTCAGAACCTATGAATTATTTTACAAAAATTCCGATGATACTCGGAAACTTTAAATTGCCTTTCACAAATATTTTTCGAAAAATCTAACTTATTTTTTAGAATTTCTGACATACTTCATAAAAATCCTGATGTAACTCTAAAATTTTGACTTACGTTTCAGAAATTGTGAATTATGTTAAAAATCTTGACATATTTTTCAGATATTCTGACTAATACTCTAGTAATTCTGATTTTGGTCAAAAAATCTAACTTGTTTCCCAGAAATTCTGATTAGTTTCTCTGACTTATTTTTTAGAAATTTTGATTTATGCTCTAAAAATTCCTATTTAAGTTAGAAATTTTAACTTGTTTACAAGAAATTATGACTTCTTTCTTAGACATTCTGACTAGTTTTTCAGATATTCTGACTTGTTTCCCAGAAATTCTGATTTATTTTTTTGGAAATTCTGACTTATACTCTAGAATTTCCGATTTAAGTCAGAAATTGTAACTGGTTTTCCAGAAATTCTGACTTGATTTCCAGAAATTATAACTTGTTTCTCAGAATATCTGGTTAGTTACTCAGATTTTCTCAATTGCTTCTTAGAAAAACTGACATTTTTCAGAAATTTTGACTTATACTCTATAAATTTCGATTTAATTCAGAAATTCTAATTCATTGCTAAGAAATTATGACTTGTCTCTCAGAAATTCTGACTTATCTCTCAGAAATTCCGATTAATTTTTCAGATATTCTGGGTTGTTCTTCAAAAATTATGACTATACCATATAGAAATCCTGATGTAAGTAAGTAATTCTAACTTGCTTTTCAGATATTCTCGCTTATGTCAGAAATGTTGACTTACTTTAAAAATTCTAATGTACGAGGGCAGCGCTAAAATTTCCCGGCTTGAATATGAAAGAAACAAAGTAGAGTAACAATTTTGTATTATTTTTCAATATAATCCTCCTTAACTTCAATACACTTATTGCATCCCCTTATTAACAACTCAATCTCTTTAAAAAAATATTCTTTTGGTTTGTCTGCAAAATGAGCTAAAACAGCCTCTTTTAACTCAACTTCGTCGTTAAACCGCGGTCCACGTAAGTCCTTTTTTAAATATCCAAACAAATAATAGTCGCTGGGAGCCATATCTGGACTATAGGGAGGATGATCTATCTGGTCAGTTTTCTTCTACGTTTCACACGTATGCAGTTTCGTAATTTATGTAATAATGTTGCGTAATATTTACCATTGACAGTGGTATCCATTTCTTTAAAATATATCAAAAGAATTCCTTCACAATCCCAAAAGATCGTGGCCATCACCTTTTTTGTTGACTGGCTGGCTCTGAATTTTTTTAGAGGTATTTCACTCCATTGATTCTTTTTTGGATAGAGGGTCATAATAGAGAACCATAGTTTCATCTCCCATCACAATAGTTTCTATCACAGGCTTCGGTTCCGTCCCACAGAGTTCCAAAAAAGACCGCGCACACTCGACGCGGCGTTGTTTTTGAATAGCAGAAAGATTTTTAGGAACCCATCTTGCACTAACCTTATGCATACCTAAATGAGCGACGACGAACACTTGTATCAGAAAGCTTAGTAATTTCTGAGATTTCCTTGTCATTTAAACGTCGATCACTCAATAGCACCTCTTCCACAATCGCAACAATATCTTCCGTTATGACCTCCACTGGTCGACCAGTTCTTGAATCACCTTCAAGGGACTTCTGCCCCATTCGAAAACGTTTTGCCCATTCTTTCACTATGGAATACGAGTAGATGTATAGTGCCGATATAAGCAACAGAAACCGTACATAACCTCAATTTCCTAACCCCCCCGCAGCGGGGGCCCCCCGCGCGTGGCGTCCTAGTGTCCCCCCTGTCTCCCAGAGTGCGCTCCGCCCCCCACCCAGCTTGTGTAGCGTCCTGTTTTGCCCCGGTTCCGCCCGTCGCTGCTAGATGTCGCGCGCTTGTGTAGCGTCCTGTTTTGCCCCGGTTCCGCCCGTCGCTGCTAGATGTCGCGCGCTCCGACCGTCGTAGGCCCCCCCGGTAGAGGGCGGTGACGGTGCGGCGCGGTGACGCGGTGGATCGGGAGGATAATTAAATAAACTTGAATTTTAATACATTTTATTTTATTTTATTTATAAAATTGGTCTGGCGAGGAGTTTCTTCTTCTTTTTATGTCGATTCAGTCGACCATCCCATTGTTCCTGTTCCTTGCGTTGTTCTTCTTCCCGTTCCCGGAGGAAATCTAAATACGAAGTGCACTCCTCGCCGTCCCACTCCGTCGACCACCCACCCGGGTACTCCTGCTGCTCCTTTGTTTCTTTTGATCCACCGGGTTGCTCCTGCTGCTGGTGATGTTCCCTTGTCGTTTCATGTCGTACCGGGAATTCTAACCCCCGGTACTCTTTGTGTGATTTGAATATGTGACGCCCTAAGCGATGCGCCAACATAATATGCGACTTGTTATACGGACAAACCGCGATTTTTTCTAGAACAAAACAAAGTATGATATGTAGCGTTTCCTATAAAACACACATTTTTTTTTTAAACAAAACTTCCAAAAAGGGGGGTTATCAAATAATTTTAAAAATTGTTTTTTAAGTTATACGCGCATACTAAAATTCACGTTTCAATTCACTGTCATTTAAATGTAAGTGTATTATTGTCAAAAGGGCAAACTGCAATTTTTTAGTACAAAAAATAAACAAAAATATGTATATATTTCGCGTTTTCCCCATAAAACGCACATTTTTGAAACAAAACTTTCAGTAATTTTAAAAATTGTTTATTTTTTAAAAGCCAAAATTCCCTATTCACTGTCATTTAAAAGATATTAAAAACGCTCAATTTAATTCGATTATTATTGTCAAAAAGGCAAACTGCAATTTTTTAGTACAAAAAATAAAACATTTTTGAAACAAATTTAAAAATTGTTTATTTTTTAAAAGCCAAAATTCCCTTTTCCATTCACTGTCATTTAAAAGATATTAAAAACACTCAATTTAAATCGGTTATTATGCAACGTAAAAAAGATGAGTATCATATTTTAAAAACAGGTAGAAACTAACCAAAAAAGTGATAACCCAAACTGAAACCCACAAGAAAAGACGCGCACTGTATAAAGGTAATTAAAATATAAAACTTACCAGTTGTAGGGTCGTAGGGAAATGGACATCGCACTTCTGTATTCATTGCACTGAATATAGTCTATAATACACATGCAACGTATTTATACACATGCACTCCCTTCCATGGTTGAATTAAAAGTCGAAAGGTCTTCTACCCACAAGCACCAACGCCGATTTGAATAGACGCGATGTTGTCGCCAGACAACCGTGCAGGTAGGAGTCTCAAGGTCAACACGCTTTCACACGGGAACGCAACCGCTTCGGACGTTGGACGAACGTATGTTGCCGCAAAAGATCAAGGCCAACTTGCTTTCATTTTTTACAATCTCCGTATGGGATGTGGAATTTCAAAACGCGCCGAGTCTAAATGTCAAGTTGTTTTGCTTGTTGAGAATAATAATTAATTGCCCCCTTTATATTTGCTCCGTGGGATTAACGTAATGGGAAAAATTTGTTGCAACGCATGTGGAGGTGTCTTCGTTTGTTAACTTTTAGAAAGTATTCTCGCACCGTATAAATACATCTCATTTTTCTCTGTTTTGTCAGTAGTTGTTTTTGGTATTATTCGTGCAACGTGGAAGCTAACTTAGTGGTTTGGTGTTCGTACAAAAAATCAGTAAGTACCTTTTTTATTGTCTTATTTTAATTCTTTAACATTTGTTATTATTTTATAAAGGTCCTAAAGATCATCTTAGTACTCTCAACCCGTAACCGCAAATAGAATAGCAGCAATCTTAAGCGTAAGTTTTTTTTATTTTTTTAATTTTGAGATAAAATAATTAATAATAATTTATAGATGGACTTAAGTCAACTGAATCAAACCTGTCTTGCAGAAGGTGATTTTGAGCAGCCGATTGTCAAACTGCATGAATTGCCGATAGGCGTTCCGTTTAAAATTACTAGAGCCAAAATTGTTAATACAAAATTTGGCAATTCCGTGTTGCTGCAATTAGAAAATTCCGTAGTATTTCTTCCTACTCGCGTGACAGAAGCTTTCCGTCCGAGACTAGAACACTTTGCGTCGGGGCAGTACAAACTGGTCTACGAGGGATCCAAAGATATTGGAAAGCCCAACTCTTTAAAGAAATTCAAAATAATTCAAAATTAATCAACATATTATACAGGGTAAGTCTTATTTACTGTTATATATTTAATAAACCACGATGCGCGTAAAGCAGATCATTCATAGAGCGCAAATCTTAATTTTAACCTTACAAAAATTAAAAAAGCATATTTCCGACAAGTTCACTCTTAGAGATAGTGATGTGTGGCTTAGGAGACTAAATAAAAATATTGAATCTTGCAACCAAATCGTTTCTAACGAAAAGGATTTATCTATTGGGTTAAAAAGAAAATTACAAACTACAATTCAACATCTGAAAGCTATTAGAAAAATTATTCTTAATTATCAACATAAGCATTTTGGATTGGGATTACAAAGTAGTAGCCGCGAGACAAACACAAATGAAATGGTTGTATGGGAATCGGTAGCGTCGTGTTTCCAGGGAAGAGTTCAGACCGGTGTCATAATTAATTTACTTCATAAAGATTTAATTCAATTTTTAAACGATTCTCGTCCAATATTTCAACAAAAAATTAGTCAAATTTTAAAGAAATTTTTATTGCTGAAAGTAAATACCACATTTTGCGGTGAATTTATTAAGGCAAAAAATGATGTCCAAGGCGAAGTTGATGTTAAATATCTGAGTACCGGAAATGCTGTAGTTGATTTAGGAACAGAATTGAATGATTGGTTTGTTGAAAATGTGCAAGATAAAATTTTAAATCAAATGTCAGAGTTTCAGGAACGTGATTCCGGGTGGGCTTTAAATAATATTATTTATTTAGAGATTAACATTAATAAATTTGAAATGGGTAACGGGTCATCCTTCGTTGAGTTGCCTAAAGAAATTGCGAATAAAAGGGCTTGTATTAACATTAGAAATGACGATCAAGCGTGTTTTTATTGGTCAGTTGTATGCGGACTCTTTCCAGCACGTTTTCGTCAGTATTTACCCTCTTCATATCCATACTACAAAAGTGTTTTGAAAACTGAAAATTTACAAACACCTATGGAAATGAATAAAATAAGCAAATTTGAAAAAGACAATGATATTTCCATCAATGTTTATATCTTAGAGCTTAATAAAAATGAAAAAACTAGTTTTTATTCCGTGTTACCTGCACGATTAACAAAAGAAAAACGCGAAAAACATTCAAATTTGTTGTTAATACAAAATAAATATTATCCAAAAGTTAATGATTTTGATCCTGATCCGCAAGATAATGATTATGAAGAAATAAAATATCACTATTGTTACATTAAAAATTTGTCTCGATTAGTTTCCTCACAGCTCAGTAAATATAATCACAAGAAATACATTTGCGATAGGTGTTTGAATTATTTCAATAACGAAACTCGTCTACATGACCATGAAACAATATGTTCCAGTTTCAATGAGTATAAAGTGTCTTTTCCCAAATATGATTACGTTGAATTTCGAAACCATATATATAAACAAAGGACTCCGTTTGTAATTTACGCCGATTTTGAGAGTCAATTGAGAAAAGTAAATTTGAAAATTTCAGATAAAACCTCGAAATACCAAAAGCACGAAGCTTACAGTGCTGCATATTACTTTAAATGTTCTTATGATGATTCAATATCATTTTTCAAAAGTTATCGTGGTCTAGATTGTATTGATTGGTTCGTGGAGGAAATATCTAATTTATCAAAATTTGTTCGTTCAAAATTTAAGGATATTATACCAATGGATAGTGAAATTAGTCTAGATCAAAGGTCGAGTCATTGTCATATTTGTGAAAAACCTTTTTTAAAAGAAGATGTTATTGTTCGTGACCATGATCATTTTACTGGTAAATTTAGAGGTTTTGCCCATCAGGCTTGTAATTTAAATTTTAAAAAAATATTTGTAGTGCCCGTAGTATTCCAGAACCTTTCTGGATACGATAGCCACTTCCTGCTTCCGGTTTTAGCAAAAAAAAGCTATGTATCCATAGTTCCGGTTAATAAGGAAAAATACATCTCTTTTACATATTTCGAACCTGATTATAACATAAAATTTAGATTTATAGATTCGTTTAGATTTTTGGGAGCATCTCTGGATAATTTAGTTTCCAGTATGGATAAAAATGAACTATATATTTTAAGAAAAGAATTTTCCGATCTCGACGAATCAAAATTAAATTTACTGTCGCAAAAAGGTATTTTTTGTTACGATTACATCGACCATATAGACAAATTAAATGAAACAACTTTACCCCCGATTGAAGAATTCTATAATAAATTAAGTGAAAGCAATATTAGTGAAGAAAAATATTCCCACGCACAAAGTGTTTGGCAGTCGTTTGAAATAAAAAATTTAGGCGAGTATTCAGATTTGTATTTAAAAACCGACGTTATTCTTCTGGCAGATATATTCGAAAATTTTCGAAAAACTTGTATGGCAACACACGTTTTGGATCCGGCGTGGTATTTCAGTATGCCCGGGTATACATGGGATTGCATGCTTAGATTCACAAAATGTCGTTTAGAACTTTTGCGCGACATTGACCAAATTATGTTTATCGAGCGGGCTATACGAGGTGGAATTTCGGTGTGTGTTGGTAGATATGCGGAGGCCAACAATAAATATATGCCCAACTACGATTCATCCAGGGATGATTCCTATATCATGTACTTTGACGTCAATAACCTCTATGGCAAGGCCATGTGCGAGCCTCTTCCTTACGGAGGATTCGACTGGATGTCTCATCAAGAGATTGATTCATTTAATGTCATGAACATTCCAGATGAATCTTCCCAAGGATATATCCTAGAGGTAGACCTGGAATACCCGCAGAAATTACATGACACACATAGAGATTTTCCATTTTGTGCCGAACATCGAGTGCCCCCCAATTCAAAGTTACCAAAACTAATGACTACTTTGTATAATAAAGAAAAATACGTCATACACTATCGCAATTTAAAACAGGCTCTCAAAAACGGTCTCGTACTAAAGAAAATTCACAAAATATTAAAATTTAACCAATCTCGTTGGTTGAAATGTTATATCGATCATAATAATAAATTAAGAACCCAAGCAAAGACAAAATTTGGTATAAATTTATACAAATTGTTTAATAATGCCGCTTACGGTAAAACAATGGAAAACATTCGCAAGCATCGTATTGTTAAATTTGTTAAAGCGTGGGATGGTCGCTACGGTGCGAAAAATTTAATTTCTAGTCCTAGATTTCACAGTAGAACCATACTTGATAACAATTTGTTGCTTATAGAATTAAAAAAATCGGAACTTTGCTTTAATAAGCCACTTTATATTGGAATGTCCATATTGGATTTGTCGAAAACGACCATGTACGAGTTTCATTATAATTACATGCTTCCAAATTTGGGTCCCGAAAAATGTAAAATTCAATACATGGATACGGACAGTTTCATTTATAATATCAAATGTTATGACGCATATGAAAGCGTTATTAAGGCCGATTTAACAAAATTTGACACGTCTGATTATCCTAATGACAATCCCTATAATATACCGCAAATCAACAAAAAGGTTTTGGGGTTGATGAAGGATGAGACTAATGGCACCATCATTAGTCATTATGCGGGGTTAAGGTCGAAAATGTATACTTTCAAAATTTTAACGGGTTCGGTAGTTAAAAAGTCAAAGGGTATTCAGTACAATATTGTAAAAAATAAAATTTCATTTGATGACTACGTAGAATGCTTAACAAATTTTAGGGAAAAGTACGCCACTCAACGAACCATTCGTTCATACACTCACAATGTATTTAGCATCGAACAAACAAAAGTTGCCTTGAGTCCTTTAGACGATAAACGTTATCTTTTGCCGAATTCATATGAAACGCTTCCGTGGGGACATTATAAAGTGCCGTAATTATTTTTTAATATATTTTTGTTACAGATTATGGTCAAACAACTTACATTAGAAAGCCTTTGTATTATAACAATTTGCGAAAATATTAGGTGTAGTGCTGATTTTTTGCTTGAGTCACCTTTGCCTTGGAAACTAACGATACTAATATTTAAATATTATTCGAAATATAGATGGAAGTACCTTAAACAATTAGCGCTCCAGTCTGATGGCAATTCTTTATTAAATTTAGAATTCATTCTGTTGAATAAGAGATTTGGATCGTCTTACAGAAATAGCATTTTGGCAACTCCAACCATTGATTTTGACGGAGAATCCGCTTACTGTTTATGGGTCAGTTATTACAGGATAAAATATTCGGAAATTTTAGTTTGTAAATCTTGTCACTTTATATTTCAAGTAGTTAAAAAATTTAAAAAGAAAAATTTTAGACTTTTATTGGATCACTATCATTTACAGCTGGATATAAATAATTTGAATGATGTATATCACGATAAACAATTTTGGTGTCAAAGCTGCTTTGAAGAAGTTTTGTTCACTGTAGAAACTGAAGATGAATGTAATTTAATGCTTCACGATGAGAGGAAATATGGAAAAAAGTTACGCTTTTCTGATAGTCCATTGAACTATTAATACTGTGGTTTTATTATAACATATGTAACTGTAGATAAGACTTTTATGTATTGATTGTATTCCATTGTATTGCAACAAGAATAAACATGTATATATTTAGACGCTATTTTCTTTTTTACCACCACCACAACACCGCATAATAATTACACAGAAGTTTGTAATTGTATAATTTATTTATTATATACATTATTACTATTTTACAATTTCGTTAAATGCTAAATTATTAAATTGTTCTAGTTTTCTTTTGCACTCTTGAGCTTGCATCCGCGCCACTTGCAAGTCTGTATTAAAAAGCGCAATTTGTGTTTCAATTTCGTTGATATTGCACTCTAATCCCGACAACTGAGACGCCAAGTTTCTTTTTAAATTGAATGCCTCACAAATGACACTTTTTTCTCTACCGTCCGTGAACACTTCGAGCCAATCAGCGGATGACGTTGGAGCTGCAAACGCTTCACTTGTGGTAGTTTTCTTCTTCTTCTTGCGGGATACGACCGACGCACTTTGTTTTCGTTTGGTCGCAGATTTTTTGGTTTGTTGCTCTACAGGAACGAAGCTGGACGGGAGCACTTCTGATGAAGGAAATTGCAACTCGAAATTTTCCAATAAATTATACAATTCGTTGGATGTCACAATTTTCTCTTGAGCCATCATATACACGTATTTATGTCAGAACTTCTAAATCGAGACTAAATTTATTTCAAAACGTCTACGTTGTCTACCCACGAATCGTGCGACTTATCCAATCCCAACCAGCGCACGAGAACCATATTGCCTCGTCTGCGCAACACCTTTTCGACGAGATATAAGTCCGGGTTAACTGTCTTCTGCAATTCTTCTTCATAAAATCCGCCCATTATGGGTTTACCCTGCATATCTTGAAGCAAATACGTTACGGGGTTAGTAACCCGTACTTTAACAATTTTAAACAATTCCGTGGTCCAATTCGGTGTATAACCTTTGTTGAAAACGTGCTTGACTTTGCTGATTCTAACGATGTCGCCGACTTTAAGTTTACGAGGACCGAATATTTTTATGCTACTATACGCGGTTTTCAAAATTCTCTTTTCGTTGCTCTTACTCACATCGATGGGTTTCGTACCCGTCGTTCTATGTTTTGTGTTATTGTATTCATCAACGATAGAGGCGAGCACATCGATCCATTTGTACGTCCCGCGTAAAGAAAAATGTCGAAACAATTTCTCTTTGAGGGTACGTATCACCCGTTCGACAATTGAGGCCTTTTTTATGCTATACGTACTATAGTGGTTAATTTTATGCTTATCCACAAGTTTCAGAAACGTGTCGTTGTAAAATTCTTTACCGAGATCCGTTTGCAAGTTTTGAGGGTGCCGTCCGTCCTTGAGAATTTTGGAAAACGCCTTGGCGACTTCGACCCCGGTTTTGGTTTTCAACGGGCGACACCATACATATTTTGAGAAACAGTCTATCACAACCAGCACGAATTTAAAATTTCTGTTTTGTTTGCTGTAGCGATCTAATTGGGCCAGATCCGCTTGCCACAGGTCATCCATCCCTCGTATTATAGTCCGGCGGCGAGCATAATTTCTGCGTGCCGGCTTGTGCAGTTCTCGAACCAGTTGTACCTTCTCTTTATTCATAATGTGTGTTCGGTTGCGATGGAGGATTTAAAACCCTTTGTTTCAATACCTTCATTATATTCTCATTTTCGTTCGTAAGTCGCTCCATTTTGGTTACAATATCATGAAATTGCTGTGACAAAACGGCGACTTTTGTCATGTGCTTTTCCAAATCTTTCTTTGCGCTCATTTCGCTTAGCTTTTGGTGGAAAACTTCGCGAAACTGCATAATTTCATTTTCGAGTGTAGTGCTACTCATTTTCAGTTGTTCTTCAAGACGCGAGAATTTAGTTTTGTCTTCAATTTGTAATCTTTTCGTGTACGCTTCGAGTTTCTGTCCAATAATCTTTCTCAATGCAATTTTTAATAAATTACTTGTCTCATCCACATATTTTTTGTTAGCCACGTCACCGTCATCGCTAGGCGTTTGGACATTGCAAATTTTTAAATTGTTCATATTGACGTTTCCGTCTGGCATATAGTCGAGGGCGCTTCTAATCACAGTATTAGTGAAGGGTCGTTTAGAGCGCAGCGCGCTAGAACGTCCAAACTTGTCCAGACTCATCGTTAAACTAACGTATAAAACCTGATTCTTTTAGCTCTTCAACGATTGAAACTATTTCGTTATCATGAGACGTGTTGCCTGCGTGTTTCGACGCGATTAGTAATTTCAGACGCTCTACGAGTTCATTGACGTCGTCCCAGTATACATATTCAGTAGGAGCGTCATTATAACGCATATTATAACCTTGACCGCTGTACGAGTACGAACGCGACTGAGATTTTATTAAGGGTCGGATGACCTTGGTATATTTTGGTACAGTCGATGCGCCTTTCAAACGTCCGATCGCGTCCCTGTGCACCTGGGTAGCCTCCATTATTTTTTTATATTGTGCCAAATCGTCTTTTGTGTATGCTATGGGATCTTTCAAAAACACCAAATTATACAAGCCGCGGGTACCGGAATATCTCTCGCCGTCTACAATAATATCGCCAGATCCTTGATGAAAATCCAGCGATTTATTGCCGAGAAACCATTTGGATGATATTTTGTCGTAAACGGGTCCGTAAACAATATCGGTGTCGGGCGATTTTACCCATAAATTTTGAATATATGAATGGGAAATTTCTGGATATTGTTCCAGGTATGATTGAAGGGATGCGTTGGCCACGCTCGATGTGTCAAACACATCATCTTCCTCCTCATCGATATTTTGCATCTCAACGCTCTTATTGGGATCCGGCGTTTCCTGAATTTCTTCCATAGGCAAAAATGATACGTTAACCTTATTTTTTGTTTCTTCGTTCGGTTCCTTTTTGTGTTCCCGCTTGACACCTCGACGTTCAGTTTTTATTTCTGCCGGTGACGGTGATAGCTTTATTTTTGCTATACGTTCTAGCGGCTCGCTGACGGGTTTGAAAAGCTTCCGAATTGACGCATCCTCTTCGCTCTTACCCAATTTTAATGTTAAATACTTCTTTCGAATAGATCTAGACAACTCGTTTACTTTTTTTTTTAGCGCCGCGTCGGCGATGTCGGCGGACGTCGCCTTCATGACTGTTTCTATCGACAATTAAATATCGACTTTTATATATTTATCGAAACCCTTGCGGTAGCGTCCGTTTTTTACGTCGAAATCTTTGACAATTATCAAACAGCCGTACTTTTCTTTCCAGCACTCGGAACAAATTTGTTTAAACGTGTCGTATGAAACGTCGGGTGAGACATGTTCATCATAAACGTGACGTAAATTCATGTCATCCTGTTTAAACAACGCGACAATATTGCAATTGTCACGTATCAATTGCTTGGGTACCTTGGAGTATGTCTGACAGAGATAAATAGCGTCGATGGCCTTGTGTCGGCACATCGAAAAATACTCGCGAATTTTATCTTGCTTGTCGCACGCCACGTCGTCGAAAATAAACAGAGAATTCTCTTTCGCGTCGCTGGGGTCGATTATCGAGTCTCTTTCACTGTAGGGATAATATCCAACTCCTTTGACATTGCTCAATACGCGAGATAACAGTTGATATTTTGGTTGATACAACGACTTTGAGTAGACGTAAACATTTTCGAAACTTGCCCCGTTGGGGTTAAAGAGTAGCGCTAACATGGTGTTGGTTTTGCCGCAACCGCTAGGTCCGCAAAACACCGCCCTAAATGAATTGGGTAGCAGTTGACCGTGTTTGCTTTTGTTAAAGAAACCATCTCCGCAAACCAAATCTAAATTATCGATGGGGAGCTTGAGTTTCTGCTGCACCACCCGCATGACTACAATGTTTATTCGAGACACCTCGTATATATATACGACACAAGCAATTTCCTTTAATTAGTATGTTATGCTTCGCGTCCGGAAGTGGTCTCGTTAACACGCTTATTAACAAGTTACCTTTTGAAGTACACATTCCGGGTTACCAGTTTTGCGGTCCCGGTACAAAATTGGAAAAACGCTTGAACCGAGGCGATAGCGGGGTGAATCCTTTGGACGTTGCGTGTAAGGTACACGACATTGCCTATTCGCAAAACAAATCGTTAGACGAACGTCATAAAGCGGATAAAGAATTGGAAACGCGTGCGTGGCAGCGAGTAAAATCTAAAGACGCAAAGTTTGGTGAAAAAGCTGCCGCATTCTTTGTCACCGCGACTATGAAAACTAAACGTAAGCTCGGTATGGGTCAACAACGGCGTCCCTCTGTTTCGTTTCGACAGGGTGTCGTGAAAAAGGTTCGCAATGCATTAAAGAAGAAACAATTGTTTCATATCGATAACCCTAAAATGCTTAGAAGATCGGCACTGGAAGCGCTTCGAGCTGGCAGAGCCGCTGTAAGAAAAGCGGGAGGACGTAAAAAAATTAGGGTACCTAGAATTATACCGTTCGAATCAAAATCGGGCGGTATTTTACCACTTTTACCGTTATTAGGAGCGCTAGGGGCTTTAGGTTCGCTCTCGGGCGGAGCCGCTGCTATCGCTAAAACTGTCATCGATGCGAAAAACGCACGAAAGAAACTCGAAGAGGACAACCGACATAACCGAGCTATGGAAGAGATTGGAAAAAAGGGATCGGGTCTATTCTTGAAAAAGAGTCCGCGCGGCGGATTCGGTCTTTATCTGAAGAAACAAAAAAACTCCCAATAAAGCTACCCAGAAGGGCTCTATACGACGTCGATTTAATATCTCTGGCGCGCAAATTAAAAATTCCTCACTTCAGGGGTGTTTTTATGCGAGATAGTTTACCCCGTCGAATCAGATCGCAAGAATGCGGAATCGTAAATTTGGATGTTCGTCGAAATAGAGGAACCCACTGGGTAGCATACAAAAAGAGGAAGGGAAACGATGTTGAGTATTTTGACAGTTTCGGTAACCTTAAACCACCCGCGGAACTTGTTAAATATTTCGGCAACAGCGCCAATATCTACTATAATCACGATAGATATCAAAAGTTTACGCAATACAATTGCGGTCATTTGTGTTTGCAATTTCTCTATAAAAAGGACTGAAATCGCGGACCTATAAGCAGTCAACATGTCGATCATATTTACGTTAAAAGGGAACACGTCGACATTATCCATCGACTTTGTCAATCCGCTGCAGTTGGATGAAGATGTAGAGTACGGTTTAGCGCTGATTGGATTCCACTCTTACAACAACATTCCCAACATAGATAAGGGTTCGAATAAATTTTACTACTTCGATGGTAACAATAAAGAAAACGTAATTGAAATTCCGACCGGGTCCTATGAAATTAGCGACATTGAAACCTACATTAACGAACATCTGCCAAAAAATAAGGAAGAGAAGAATACGATCCCAAAGTTAATAGAGGAGATATCAATCAAACCCAACAATAATACGATAAAGTGTGAAATCTACAGCCCCGTATACGGGGTAAACTTTAAACAACACTCGGACAGTATCGGAAAATTATTGGGGTTTTCACAGAAAATTTTGGAGCCCAATATTATGCATTCCTCAGATTTACCCGTGGATATAATAAAAGTGCGAACGATACATGTAGATAGTAACATAACGTCTGGAGCGTTCTACAACGACAGACCTTCGCACACAATTTACGAGTTTGCCTTGTCCGTCGATCCGGGGTACGCCATCGACGAAACTCCTAAATATCTAACGTACTTGCCAGTAAACAAACGACAAATCTACAACATTACCCTACAGGTTCTGGATCAAAACTTTGAGTTGGTTAATTTCCGAGGTGAAGAAATCATCATTAGATTGGAACTTAAAAAATTAACGTAATGTTGATTTTCAACTCAATCGGAGACGCTGGTGAATATAAAAAAGCGAACATCCAAACGGTAGGGTTAGTAACAAAACCGAGGCGTATCCGTAAAGGTCGTCTTACATTGAGCAACAAACAATTTCTCCGATCACTGGGCTACGATGTTATCGAATCAAATATTCGACATACACAGAAAGCCAAAATTTGATGAATCTATCCAGCGCGTGGAGACCCGCACCTATCATCCCTTTGTGAAATCTTTTTTGAACAACGACACCATTGAGATCACGATCAATCAAGGAGATGCCTGGCTGCTTATGTACGACGCTGCTATTTGCATTAAGGGATCGCTGAAACGTCTCACGGGAACCGACCAAGTGCAATTTGTAAACAATGCAGGAGCATTTTTTTTTGAAACTATATCGTACGAGCTGAATGGGAAAGAAGTGGATAGCGTGCGTGATCCGGGTATAGTTAGTACGATTAGAGGTTATCTATGTTACTCGAAAGATGACTCATCGCATCTAGATATTTCCGGCTGGAATTTCCCTGAAAATGCGATTCACGATACAGAAAATGGACATTTTAGCATGCGAATCCCGTTACGACACTTTTTAAACATATTTAATGATTATAATATGATAACTTGTGGAAAACAAACCATAAGATTGGTAAGAGCCAGACATGACAAAAATTGTATGATAATTAAACCAATGGGCGGTGTTGCGGCCAGTGCAATTAAAACAACGGCGGAATTAAAAATTGATAGTGTCGATCTTAGGGTCAAGCACATATTTCCAAACGACGAAATCAAATTGGCTCTGCTGAAATCGATTAGATTAGATCAACCCATATTGATACCCTATAGACGATGGGAACTTCATGAATATCCTGCCCTAACCGCGGGCTCTACCAAAGAAATTTGGTCTGTCAAGACGTGCGCGGCTATCGAAAGCCCCCGATACGTAATAGTCGCTTTTCAAACAAATCGCAAAGACAACGAAGCGAAAAATGCGACGCTTTTCGATCACGTCGACGTAACGGATATAAGATTAACACTAAACGGAGAATATTACCCTCACGAACGTTTACGATTAGATTTTGAAAAGAATGACTTCGTGGAAGCGCATCACAATTACACGGATTTCTACCCCAGTTATAAGGGATGTGAGGAAAAAACTGCGTTGCTTGACTATATGGCTTTCAAAAACTGCGCGATTTTCGTCATTGACTGTTCTCGAAGAAACGACAGTGTAAAATCCAACACTGTCGACGTAAAGTTAGACATCGAAGCAAAAAAGGGATTTCCCGCGAATACACGTGCCTATTGCATCATCATTCACGATTGTATCGTGGAACAACTACCGCTCAGCGAGATTGTTCGAAATCTAACATAAATACCGCCGGAGGAACCTAATCTTAACCAGTCATATTAAAAATGCGCATCGTTGCGGTAGATATTCAAGGCTTCCAGTTAGAAGATGGATTTGTCGTTAAAGAAATGGCTGTCTACAATGGATGTCAAATTAGTCATTACGTTTTGAAACCGCCGCGTGAATATTGCACGTTGACCGGTGCAGAAAAAAGAACGGTACGCTGGCTCGAACAATATCATCACGGTCTCAAATACAGTTCTGGTTTTGTTCAATATTCCGACATTGATACGTTGATCGGACTACTGATAGAAAATGCTGACTTGATATACGTGAGAGGAAGATCAAAAATGGAATTTTTAATGTCGAAAATGGATCAGGAGGATGTCGCATGCAGAGTCATTAACGTGGAGAAATTCGATGATGATAATTGGTTGAATCCGCCGAAATTTCAACCGGATCACGCCCATTGCATGTTTCACTCCGGAGGAAGACTGCGCATGTGCGCGTTGAGAAATTCTGCCCTTTTATATAATTGGTTGTATTCAAGGATCCCTGTATGAAATAAAACTTTCTTTATTTAAATAAGACTTTTTATTTCAATCCAAAAAAATTAATAATACATTTACACGTAAAAATAAAGCACGCTAATGCTATGATATGAATACAAACTGCGAAACTGTAATCTATTGAAGTATAATTCTTTTTTCGTTCCATTTCTCGAGTAATATTCTGCGTCATCTCACGCAAAATAGCGACTAAAAGCGTTTGGTTCATCACTTCTCTTTGTTATTTTACCTATAAAAGATTAGCTAGGAACCGAATACATTTTAGTATTTTACTGACCTTGAACGAGATGAGAGTCTTGTTGCTATGCTACGCTGTCTTTACTACCTGTTCGGACGTGTCGACGATAGTCGCCGCGCTGCCCGAGGAAGGTGTGATTGAATATTTACAAAAATTCGGATTCCTTTCACCTAACGACAACGAATCTTTAACGCAGATCAATGCGTCGAGTTTGCAACGTGCCCTAATGGATTTTCAGGATTTCTATAATTTACCGGTGGATGGTACTCTTAATAACGAAACCGTCGAACTAATAAATAAACCCCGATGTGGTGTAATAGAAAATGCCTTCACGACTGTTTCGCGATGGCAGAAAACGGATTTAAATTGGTATATTCAAGTACCGCCCAGTCACTATCAAGAGTTAAAAGTGCTGGCAACCGAGGTTTTTAAAATATGGAGTGATGAATCAAATTTAAATTTTTTCTTAAATTACTCAGAGCCGGATATAATGATTTTGATGTCTGACAAATATACTACCCACAGACAAAGCATAAGATGTAAAGGGAACGAATCCTGTCCTTTTGCTTTTGACGGAAGGGGTAACATATTAGGACATGCATTTTTTCCAAATCAACAACAAGAGTGCGTGGAAGTTCATTTGGATAAATCCGAAGATTGGTACTACGGTTTAGAAGTGCCTGCGCCCGGAGGAAAAACGAGCTTGTTTACTGTGTTGTTCCACGAAATTGGACATACGTTGGGTTTGGCGCACAGTAACGATCGCAATGCCATTATGTACCCTTGGTATAGCTTAAATTCTAAGACATTGTCATACGACGATGTTGCAGGTCTTCAACGTTTATATGGTAAAAAAACCACAACCACCGCCCGCGTAACAACTCCGACCACAACAACATCAACTACCACTACTACCACAACTACGAAACCTCCGATAGGGAAAAACGAAACAAAAGTACCAGATTTGTGTCACGTAAATCCATCCATATTTTTGGTTACGTCTAACCATCATATGTATCTATTTTACGACAAATGGGTTTGGATAATAAGATTAGGTGATAAAGTCTACATGGAACCTAAAATGATATCAGATTATGTCCCTATTTACGCTCCTATTTCGCATATCTACCAGAGACCCAACGGACAACTTTTGGTAGTCACCGGTGATTCGTTTTATTTACTTCACTTCCCGAGTTTCACGGTAGTGGGCGACCGACAAAGCGTCCAGCGACTGGGTGTGCCTGCGGGTAAAACAGTGAACGCTATTTTTAATACGTATGGCGGTCGAACGTATATATTTTACGGTAAACGCTACTATGCAGAAATAGACGAGTGTTCTTTGAGTGCGAGTGAACACGGTTTTACTACGGAACTGTTTCCGGGTCTGCCCGACGATTTGTCGGGCGCGTTTCGATACACCAACGGACATTTGTATTTTTTCAAAGAGAAAACGTATTACGAATACAACGAATTTTTGAATAAATTAACGAGAGTCGGTGAAATAGACTTGAGTCTTGTCGCAATTAATTGTCCCACAGAGAGTGTCTTTAAACAAATTAGGGATTTGTTAAGAAAGTTATCGATCTTTCACAACAATGAATAAGAAGTTAGTTTTCTTCGACGATTTTAGAAGCTTGGATACCGATCAACTTGAATTGATTCCTGTGCAACATTTCTTGGAGCATGTGAGACCGCACGATTTGTTAAATATGTGGCATAAGTTACCAGTACGACATCGCAACAATTTTGAATTGCAAACTCATTTGCCCTGCTTTGTTCACTATAACAGACCGGACAGCAAAATGCATATCGACGGCCCGGCACCTCCCCAGAATAAATGTCATTATTGTTTGAGTGTTATAAAAGCAGTTACCGAGATCTAGGATAGATTCATTCGGGCTAGAAACATGGTTTTGTTAAGTGCTCACTTTGTTTTGTTGTCGGCTGTGGTACAAAACGTTTTCTATATACATAAACCTAAGGATGTGATTGAAGCGTTCGTTTGTTTCAAAAATCATAATAATCGGTGCATTTGGCCCGATACGTGGACGCGTATGCAACTCGCTCAGGTCAACGGAATCGACAAGCTACAAACTTTTAGCGAGACATTGTCGAATAACACTACCGCAGATAAGCCGTATTTAAATTACAAGGTACGTTTCGTTTTCGCGAACCGGAGCTACGAAGACCACGGCGAATGGCAAACGATCGCTATCAAGAATTCCAATAACACCAGCGGCGGCGTTAACGACATTTGCGGTAACGAATACAACATCTCGGCAGGTCGAAAAACTATTTTAATCCCGCTATATGTAACTACGTGCGCTTGTTTGCTTCTTTTGACAAAATGCTTATTCAAATTGACTAAATGTAAATATCTCTCTTAATTACACCGATAGTGGGGGGTTGTTGATATATAAGTACATTTGAATTTGATACCGAAGTCAGTCTGTTTGTCACAATGTGTAACAAAGTGGTCACTATCGATGAAAACACGATTTTCGAAATAAAGAATTCAGGTGTCCGTTTCATCTTCAAGAACAAGCACATAGATTTTCAAGTCCAGGATTTTTGGGATTTTTTGTTCTTTCTGGAGGACGAGGTGGGAGAAATCATGTTCTGGAACGACATAACAGTCTACATCGGGAGCAGTATCGAGGTGACCTATTCGAACGAAGAAGAGAGCTGTGAGTTGATACTGAAACAGGATCATGGCGACGAAATTATCCTCGACCGCGATGAAGTAGAAAATCTCATGGACCAGAAACACCGCTTGTACGAAGCATTACGTTGTCTACATATGAGCTAATAAATATTTACTATTGTATCTATAGTTTTTCTTTTATTAAACCGTGATTATTGAGACACTCTGTATAAGTCACTCGACTTGTTTACCGACGACCCGATCCACCGCGTCACCGCGCCACACCGTCTCCGCGCCGCACCGTCACCGCCCTCTACCGGGGGGGCCTACGACGGTCGGAGCGCGCGACATCTAGCAGCGACGGGCGGAACCGGGGCAAAACAGGACGCTACACAAGCTGGCGACATCTAGCAGCGACGGGCGGAACCGGGGCAAAACAGGACGCTACACAAGCTGGGTGGGGGGCGGAGCGCACTCTGGGAGACAGGGGGGACACTAGGACGCCACGCGCGGGGGGCCCCCGCTGCGGGGGGGTTAGGAAATTGAGGTTATGTACGGTTTCTGTTGCTTATATCGGCACTATACATCTACTAGGAATGTTTGGAACCAGTTTGTTTTCAAACCAACTTTCAAATAAATCAGCGGTAGTGTCTTCATGGTAATCCAGAGAAGAATCTTTAATATTTTTCGCAGACAGAAAAAGTCCATTTGGAAACCAATCATCTTTAGAGCTAGCATGCAAAATATTTATTCTTCTACCTCTTTTTGATGGGGCGTTTGTTTTACATTTATCAGTTCAGTCAACCCAACCCTTTTCCGGGGTATCATAAGTGTCGAAGCAGGTTTGCTCCAAGTAAATAATTGCCTTTGTTGATCTCTGTAAATTCCAATTTTTTCTAGATATTCCAGTCGCCATTTCCGAATTCTAAAAGATTCCATTAAAACTTGCCTTTTGTTAATTTTTTTAAATCTAAAACCCATGTGTTAAATACACTTCCATAAGGTAGTTCTGCCACATTTAACACCGGTTTCATCTTTTTCAAGCCTCCTAATTAAGATATCTAATGTAGGTACGCTTTTTTCCTCGTATATCTGGTAAATTTTACGCCGTATTATATCTTGATCATTTTCATCTACACTTGAGAAAATATCAGCATCGCTTCTTTTTTTCCTCGCTGAAATGGGATTATTCACAATTTTCCCTGCAGTTGATGGAATTTTCGTCAATGTGGCCGTTTCTTCTAAAGATGTTTGCTTGCTGGCACCACGTTCAAGGAAAGTCAAATAAACATGCTTTATAACTTGCTTAGTCTCAATAGAATAGGGTTTTCTACATTTGGGCGGGAGCATCTCCTGAGATACACTAGACTCGCACATATTTTGCATAATTCGCACACGATTCAACACACGCTGTATTACACACGAAATAAGAATGATTACTAATAAACTTAAACTAAGTAGTATACCAAACCAAAGAATATTAAACACAGGTAGGTATAAAATTATTTTCTATTACGGACCATAATTTTACCTGAATTTAAATTCCGAAACTTTAGGTAATAATCTTGGCTAATCCCATTCAAAAGCAATTGGTCACTTTCTTATATCTATGAACAGACTTTACCTCATCGCAGACATAAAACAGGCGAACAAATAATATTTTGAATCTCGAACGTTGTCGTATTTTAACGGACTTATTCGTGAACAATAAAACGTTCTCAAAGCGACGGCAACGACGAACCCGAATACAATAAAATTCTTATCATTTGCGACAAACTCGAAAGGGACCAATAAAGAGTTTCGTTAACGGCATGGAGGAGAGAAAGAGAGACCGGCCCCGCTGCTTTTAATTACTCATTTATTTAAAGGAGAAAAAGCCGTCGCGATTCAAGTTGATGAAATGGAAATTGTAGTTTACAACTTGCTATATAAAACGCCGTTGCCGACGGGTTTTGTTTCGTAATGCCGTTTGAAGATAACGATCGGTTTTTTCATGGCGGAATCCTCTGCATCTATTAACTGTAAAAGCACCCGCACAGCTTCCACATTCATCAAATTTCAGCGAGAAACGGTATTTAATATTACAGTGCGGTTTTACAGCCTTGATCTCGACCTGACCCAAAAATCTTACCAGCAAACTCCGAATACTTAAAACACAAAAGAGTAGGTTTACTGTTAAACTTTTTCCATCTAGTAGGCCTTAAGAAACTGAGCAGGATACTTTGCTAGGGCCATATGTAGATCAGATGAATCAAAGTGATAAAAATTACAAATTACAGAAGGCTCCAATAGCCTCAAGAATATTCATTGGCATTGACGTGTCTAATTAATTCAATCGAAAGCAAACAATTTTTTAGTGATTAATAGATAGCATAAATATGCAGACTCTTCCGGATCTAGAGTGCTTATTACATTTATCGGAGTGCGAATTAATAGGCCGGTTCCTCAAATAGAGAAATTCAATTGAATGATTGAATCTTGATTAAATATAGACTATAATGTTCCAATTTGATAATGGCTTCTCATATAAGGTCACTGTAACACACAAAGTAGATGTCAGATCATGCACAATATGAAAAAATAAAAGTCACGCAAAAGTTTTGGTTAGTTGGTTGATTGATAAATAAATTAACCCAAAATCTATACCAACAGGAAAAATACAGTCCTAAATCCACGACATTCTCAAAATGAGACTAATTGCATAACATTTATTTTCAAAGCTTATTTGTGACGTAGTGCTTCAAGCTACTTCACGGACACAGTGCGAAATGTGAAACTTCAAATTGAACAGTTGCAAATGGTGTTCACACCATACATAGTAAATCTTAAAAAGAGCCAAGTATTATTGTTTGGGAGTTTCCTAAATCAGAACCTTTTACGCATTAATCTTAATAGCGAATTTCTTCAGCGCTTGTAGGAATCTGGGTCTGTTGCTTGATGTTGAGTAAAGGATTTTGGACCATGTCAGCAACTGCGTAAGATAGCTATTTGCCAATCTTAAACTTATTTCCAGTCAAAAATACCTTTTAAATCATAATTTTAAAAAATCAATATTGCAGTCATATTGCAGTTTAATTTTTGTGACACTATGTCCGGTCCTTGTCTCCTGAAGTGTGCTCCAACTAATACAGAATTGTTGTTACGGGCATCAAACGGTATGAGCGAAGTCTAACATGAGGATAGTTAAAAATGAAAAAGATGCCCAAAATGTCCATTCAAAAAAAATTAATTTAGACATGATCCTCATGATTTGAACTTTATGAGATCGTTTTAGTCTTAAAATTTTACCTTCTATAATATTTGAAAAGACTGCACGTAAATGGAAGAGCAGTTTAACTGACCTTGCCGAATATGAATTGCATGTAAATCTTTTTCTTTTGTTATATACTTGTTTTTATATATTGTTGTAAATAATAATAAGTACTACTATTATTTGCCCTTTTCCTTTCTCTTCTCTTGTATTTCTTTACTTTTTAGTGGTAATTTATTTTACGAACTTAACTGAGCTTAATCCTCCTATTATATCAAATAAATAATAAATGGCAATTGTCTTTAGAGATATGTTTTTGTAATGTATTTACAATACAGTCATATTATTGTTGTAATATTCAGATATTAATTCTATTATTTCAATTTTGACACTATAAAAATACAATTTATTTGATGATATTAGTACTGTATGCATAGATATAAAATCAAAACCACAAGCTGCATGCCGATTTGTGGATATGGATAGATATGGATGAGCCGGTGACGTATTGGTATTAAAGGGGGGCACCATCGAGGGCGTCCAAGCACTTAGGCCACCAGATGGGCCCGTTATGCCCCCAGGCCGCTCTAGAGGTCGTCCAGAATGCCGCCCCTCCTATAGAAGGTCAGCAACTCCTTTAGCCCAATACCGTGGATTGAGTCCGGATCGATCAGGGCCATTCCGAAGACCCCCAATCTTGCCCATGTTAAGGCAGGACACTCGGTGAGCAGATGATACGGGGTCTCCTCCCCGTCCATGCACCACCTAGACTCCGGGTCGTCTCCAATGCCTCCAATGCAAGCAAAGATGCCTCCTAAACCTGCAATGTCCTGTGTAGGCCCCTGTTAGTGCTCTACACTCCCTTCTGGCCAGTCTAAGCAGCTCCCTGGTCCGAGGGAGGGCGGGCCCATCCATCATAAACCTCGCCTGCCTCGTTCCCGGAGCAACTCTCCAGCCCACCGCTGCCCGGTCTCTCGCCCAGGCTTCGAGAACTCCCCGCCTAACACACGGGGCGATCCCCCAGCGGGGCTCTGGCCCTATATACCTATGCGAGGAGCTCTCTCTGGCTAAGGCGTCCGCTGCCTCATTGCCCCGGACACCGGTGTGACCCGGGAGAGTCGGTGACGTAGAAAATGAACACCTAGACCAGAACGCTTAGAACACCTGGATGGCACTTAAAGAAAAAGTTATTGATTAAGTATCACCACGGTTTTCATCTTACGATATTTGGAGAGAATTTCTTTCGCCGTATTAGGTAAATAATTATAACTTTGTCCTTAATTTTCTCCCCGGTCCGGAAAATTTTTAATGAGAAAACTTCTTCCGAAGTTGTTTCAACTTATATTAATTATAACTCCTTACATATCCTATACATTAATAATGAGAATTCTAAGCCTTCGAGCTATCGCTACCAGAAGCGTCGAAAGTTTCGCAAGTTTTTTCTTTTTCTGACCGTGAATGCGTTAATTGCACATTAGGACTTTACGGAGGTGCGTCCCGTAAAATCGCCCTTAACGAACTAAATATTCAAACGTTCGCATTTCAATGGACGTT
>NW_026844309.1:0-24998 GCF_029955315.1 Cylas formicarius
AATCTTTTTATTACCTATGGATAATATAAAGTTGAAAATTGAAATCTTAGCAAAACATTTGCGAGGATTCAGAGAGTTCACAATACATAATGAGAATGATATCCCGACATAAAAAGTTATTTTATCGAAGTTATTTGGAAATCCTTTAACTTATGTATATAGATCGTTTTAAAGGAAATTGAATTATTCCTTTTGAAAAAAAGTTTATACTATTTTGTGTCATTAATTTTAAGCGAACTTGTATACCATGAAATAAAGTTATCAAGATGAATCTAACATGCGATTTCGAAAATCACAACCAGAATTTCAGATTTCAAATGACAGCCAAGTTAAAGATTTAGTGGTATCATATTTTAAATTAAAAAAAAATTAAGTCGAAAACCTCGCTGTAGATAGGTATAGCAAAGTATTAAGCGTAATTTCAATTATTGAATTTAAAATTGTTCCTTTTATTCAGTTAACAAAAAACAGGCCAATTAGGTTTCGCCTGTCGCTTGTATCGCATCGTCTTATTTTACTACTTTACACTAATAATGAATAAAGGGTCATGGCTAATGCCATTCCACATATGTTATAACGAATAAGCTTTTGCATCATACAGAAACTAGGGATACATTTTTGCGTGTATGTAAATTATTCTTTTTTTATTACTCTAACATATTCGTGACATGAGTCTAACCGGTTTTAGGCTACCAGATTATCTGACTCATGCGGTACTTTCCTATTTTGTGCCCACTCCACTGTTTCTTACGTATTTTACTTCGCTGGTAATGTGACTGAATCACAGTTACACAGAATTTACAAAGTTTAACAACCTTTGGATCCGACATTGCGAAGCTTGTTAATTTTTATTGTACACTTTATTCGGAATTATGTGGTTGGAATGTCATAAACCTATTCCTATGCCAAAAATTCCCACTCATTTATAAGTTTAACAAGCTATTAGCATTTACCATCAAACCAGTAGCCTGAACAGTTTCGAATCAAAAACAGGTCACAATAAGTCGTATTTTTCCGCTAAAAATAGGACCAAGTTTTCTATTAATAAAGGCAACTTATACATCTAGGTATGCTAAGATTGTAAATCTAGGACGGACAATATTGTTACGAAGAAAAGCGAAAGTCGTTGCATAGTATATATCAAACTAAATATGTCGGCTAAATGTCAATTGAATCCGAAATTCCTATTCAGTACATCCACTAATTTACTTTCATTTGTCCATAATGCATGGATTGATATGCGTAGGAGGTTGCTTAATGGGAAAATGCCAAGGGAATGAGCAGTTTTTTTTGCATATTGGATACATAATGATGCTTAAAAATCCGCGCACCTAAACTTAATGACAAATAAACTACATCGCTTTTGATAGTATGTATGCAGTGTGTTAATTATTTCATTAGTTGCAGGGCTGAACTTTATGGTATGATTTCCTGGGTAATTTTTAAACGAAAACTTCATTTCAATATGGCTTCATGAGATTCCTACAGGGCATAAAACTTTAATGTTTGTTTTTTCTAGAAATTATTTAAAGTAATGATAATATACAAATTTGGGTTTAATTTACATGCGAAATTCGAATTTTATTGCAACTTAAAGTTCTATACATCGAAAAAAAAAACACCCCTTATTAACTTTTCCGAACACCTGATATGCTTTTATATCGTTTTATATTCGTTAGTATAAATTAACTTTTGATCCATGCCTTCGTTATGGGGCCAACACGTTCAAAAGGCGTTTATAAAAAAGTCAAAATAGCGTTTCGTCGCTTCGTTTAAGCGTTCGCCGTACTAAAATAAACCTTGACCGGATGTGTAATAATTATGTTCCCATTTTAATTTAACACGTGTAATTACAACGCGAAAACCTGCGTAATATCGCCAGCTTAAATGTTATTACTTTCGTCCGTTCGTTTATGCTACGCGAATATTATTTTCGTTTCTGTTTGAATAGGTAAAGTTCGTCTCAACAATATTCTTGATTGCAATAAATAATACCCGTTAACAAAGTGTCGCTTAAAGACGTTACCGGATTTTATATTTTCAGCAGTGACCCAAAAAGTAATGGGTAAACAGAATTGTGTGCAACACGTTAATAAACTACTCCAGTCACTCATTGCCTTGGAAATATGTCAAAGTATATCCTATTCTCAAAAAAGGTGGTCCCTCTGTTGTTGAAAACTACCGGCCTATTTCGATCTTGTGCAACTTTTCTAAAATATTCGAGATTATATTAAATAAATTTATTTTTGCTCAAATTAGAAATAAACTATCTACGCAACAACAACAACAAGTTGACGTTATATACACTGACTTCCACAAAGCATTTGACCAGATAGATCATCACTTACTGATTGAAAAAGCATCTCATAAATTTGGTTTCTCTGATTCGCTGATTACAGTGTTGAGGTCCTATTTGGTGAATAGTCGACAGTTTGTTGAGATTGAGGGGTTTAGATCAGTTCATTTTGTTCCAACTTCTGGCGTGCCTCAAGGTTCTAACCTTGGATCTCTGCTTTTCAATATATTTATAGATGATCTCGTATCTTCGATCATCTGCAATAAGCCAAAATAAATTGCATCTTAACATCAGCAAGTGTAATGTGGTTTCTTACCACCGCACAAAAACTCCTATAGTCTTTAATTACAATATGGATGATACTGTCCTAACTAGACTTGCTACTGTGAAGGATCTGGGGATTTTATTTGACCAGTCGTTCCATTTGTACCTCACATTACAAAAATGGTTTCCAGTGCAATGCAAATTTTAGGATTCGTAATAACAAATTGCAGGCATTTTTGTAGCTCCGCTACTGTTAAATTGTTATTTAACTGTTACGTTAGGTCCAAGCTTGACTATGGCTCGCTGATATGGTCACCAATTTATAACTGCCACACTCAGTCCATTGAGAGTGTGCAGAGAAGGTTATCCTGAGAGGGGAGTTGATCACGATCTTCTACTAAGAAGGTTCGCTATACTGCCCCTGAGCTTGCGCAGAGACTTGCAATCTGTTTCATTTCTCTATAAGTTAGTTCATTACGGAGTCGATTGTCCATTTCTTCTGGAACAATTACGTTTTCATGTGCCGCGGCTGGAAGGGAGACATCAATCAACTTTCTTACCGCAGTTACCCAGGTCCAATATCCATTTTCAAAACGCTATTTACAATATGTGTGCTACCTTCAACAAACTACCATCGTACTGCGATTTATATTATGATGGTCTCCAGGCCATACTTCAGCAACTTCGAATGGCGTCGGGTTATGCGTACCGATAAGTCTTATCCTTTTCTTTCTCTTTCTCATTCTATCCTTCTTCATTTTTTTAGTTATAAGATTAGTAGATTCAAGATTAGTTTCTACGTCCCCTAGTATATATATTGGATGATTTACATTTAATATTTCCTGTAATTGGGTCATGTTACCTGTTGGAAATAAAGTGCTATTATTATTATTATTTATTAAACATTCGCTCTGCTTTTGACATCAACCTCAAGACTAAAGTGGCGTTAATCAAACTTGTTGTCATAGTATACTATACTACTAGTATACTGTATACTATAGGTGAAATGCAAAGGAAATATAGAAATACGAGAAAATATTCGGAAATATATGCTAATAAAAATAAAGCGGAAATCTTTGAGAATAATATTCGATTTTCATACGCGACCATCAGAATTGACAAATGTCAAAATACCATCGCGATTCGGGTATTTAGAATATGAAGTTAAAAAAATACTAATTGGTGTTTGTTCTTATTCAATTTAAACAGGGAGTTTCTTAAAATCAAACGTAAGGAATGGGTGTTAGTTGAAATGAAATGAGTCAGAATTGAAATAACTTTAAATGCTTGACTAACGCCATGATAAAAACTAAAATTAATTATTTTAATAATTTGCATATCAATCAAATATCGAAATAATAGAGAATTATACAAGAAAAAAGATAATGTTTGAGGCAGTGAATATAAGTGAAGATTTAAGTGAAAAACCTATCTCGTAGATTTATGGGTCTGATTCTCCATTTATATCAATAATACGGATGAAGATATAAACGACTTTAAAACCTTTTTTTTTAACTTATAAAACTTCTGGATTCCTCCTGCGTGGGTTTTTGTTGACTCGACTTGCTAACGTTTCGCCAATCATCCTGTTGGCTTCTTCAGAGTTTGACTCCTGGCATCTCAAATGGAGTTTTGTCTTTGACGGGTCGAAGATGTTGAGAGATTTTTGGACAAGTGGTAAATCTGATTTTGAAGTTATATTTCTTGAGAACTTTTGATCTGTGGTCAGTGATGTTTTGAATGTAAGGAAGTACATCGGTGGAAAGTGTGGGATTGCTTTCGGCTTCATTGCTATTGGAAGGTTGGGATGAAGCTCTGTAAACAAGAGAGTTGATAACCGATGATTTTTGAACCGGAAGGTGATGTGGACAATGCATCGGTCTGTGCGCGTTTTCTGTAAGCACACACCAATATTGGGTCTGATCTTCTATTGATAAGAATACCTAAGAATAGGAGGTTGTTATTAGTTTATAGTTCAATGGTAAAATGACCATAAGGCCGAATAACGAAAGTATCATCGACGTAGCGTTTCCATAATTTTAGTTTTAGATGAAAGGTGTCGAAAGACGGTGTCAAAGGCTTCCATAAATACATTTGCAATGACTGGTGATAGTGGAGAACCCATAGCTGTTTCCAACGTTTGTTCACAAATTTGAATGTTCCAGATAAGCATTTTTCAATTAAGGTGAGAAGGTTTGGTTCCAGCTTCTCGGATTTTCAGGAATAGCAAGTTTAGTAAGGAGGGTTTCTAAACTATCCAGAATATCTTCTGTATCTAATGTAATGCTTTTTAACTGTTCAATGAAGTGAAACTAATTGAGTACGAAACTATCAGTTTTCCCTGTAAAGCGTTTTAATAAGGAAACTAGATATTTTGCTAGAGAATATGTGGGAGAATCAATGGTGCTGAATCTTTAAGAGTCCGTAGAGACGAGGAATTTTAGAGTCATGTGGGGTGGCAGATTTTTTCACGAAGTCTAATAGAGAAGAAGCCGTAACGACAGATTTAAGGTTGCATTCCATAGATGAGGTAGGATCTTTTTTATGTTAATCCATCTGTAAGAATATCTTGAATCTTTTCCTGGTGTTCATGACCACCGTAAAATTTCCTTTAGCTGCTTTTAGGATTACGATCTTGGGATTAGATTTTAGAGATTTTAGGGCAATGCGTTCAGGCTTTGCAATATTAGATTTAGGAGGTTTTGACTTTTTAAGGGTTTTTGCGGTTTCAAATCGAATTTCGTTAGCTGTTCGAGATGGCAGTTTGTTTGGGATAGACTCGACGTTTCAAATGTTTTCCTCTCTTGTGATAATACGTGGGACAAGGACGAAGTTGGAACCTTCTGATTTTTTCGTTTCCTAAAGTTGGTGCGATGATACATTTATCGCAGTGTTTGGTAGTTGAGAAGAGTTTGATGGTTTCCCTAGTGTTGATGTTAGTTTTTCAAATTTCTCAATGTGATTCTGGGTAGAAGATAAACGATATATGTATTGTATTATTGTTAAGTCATTTATTCAAATTTTATGGTTTATGTTTAAATTAAATTTTTGTAAGTCATTTAGATAAAAAGAACTTGTAAAAAATCTTTTTCTACTCCCTTCTGTAAAATTCTTATTTTAACGTAGCCCAGTTTCTTCATTCACAAAACGGTGCTAAAAATATTGCATAAAAAGAAATATCGGAAATATTTAGGAAATATGGACAAATATTGGGGAAATAATTTGGTAATACGAACAAATATAGGGAAATAACATTTTCCCTCTGGGGGACATATCTATGGAAATTTTGGGAGGTTTATCAAGTAGCTTATTTTTAGGCTTCTTTTATGGCTATGTCACTTGAATTTTAACTTTAAGCACAAAACATCTTTTAACGAAATGGCGTCACAGTAGCGCGTTTACAATGGAAGCGTCGGTGACTGAACTGTTAACTCGTTACAAAGAAGCTTACATCGCGGATGATTGAATTCGTTCAACCGTGACGCCAGAATTCACGTGATTGTTTTATTTTCGGTATCAGTGACCACACCTTTTTACTATTTAAGGTTAGGCCCTTTTTGCTTTTTTTATAAACTTTGTATCAAACATTTCATTTGTTCCGATCATATGAATAGGATATACCTTAAGGCTTCTTTATTCCATTGCCTTTCTAATTAGAGATACCAAAAACGAAACGGAAATTAGGACAAATTAGTTCTTATGTAATTTCAATTTGTTTGTCGTCACGTTTAACACTGGACTTATCTAGTATCGTAATTTATTCTCTATTATTAATTCTAAATTATTTAAAGATATAATTAAGAAGTCAACCTGTCCTTATTCGCTTCAACAATCATCATCAAATATGTAATATATTTTGCATGTATGTATAATATTATTTTGGATTTTGTTATTACAAGGGCAGTAATATGGCTGGTTAGTTAATAATACTGGGGCGACTCAGCGTTATGCCTTTTGACTTACTTGCGTAAATTGTAGAAAATAAAATATAGGTGTTTTAAAGTCTTGCCTTACATAATTCAATATACTTTTTTAAGTTCTAGCAGATTTATTTGTATATGTTATGATGATTGTTTAAATTTATTATTATAATTATCGTTATTTATTATAATTATAATAACATTTGTACTGTTTTACTGGTTCACTGTTTGCTTGAAGGTGTGAGACAATGATTCAGTAGAATTACTACGAGACTGTCTAACTTCCATTGTCTTTATTTTTATTTTAAGTAATATCGTCAAATTTGTAAGTTAAAATAAAGATAAAGACCATCCAAGTTCGACCAATCTCTTGGTATTTCTAATGGTTTACTCTTATTTATATACATAATATATGTAATATTTCTATTTTTAAGGCAAAAAAAATCGTTTTTTTCTTATATCTCGAATTCATTTTCAATATGACATATAGGTTTTTTTTAACGGTTTCAACATAACAATCAAATTTAACACTACAGGATTCTAATATAATCATAAACGACATTCATATGTATTGTCTCAAAAATTCGCCGCGTGTTAAAATTGTATTGTTTCAAATATACCGTGAAATGCAATGTGTGGATTTAGGTCTAATTTTCAATTATTCGCCGATATACAGAGTGGTCTCTTTTGCATATTAAACTTCAGAGAGGACACATTTTATACCAACTTTTCTCAAACACCCTGTACGCGTATACATAGACTATATTAATTAGTATAAGTTTTTATCTATGCCTTTGTTATAGAGCCAACACGTTCAAAAGGTCTTTTTAAAATAGTCAAAATACTGTTTTAATTTAACGCGTGTAATACAACCCGAAAACCTGCGTAATATCGCCAGCTTAAATGTTATTACTTGCGTCCGTCCGGGCTCATTTCTCTATTTCTTGCATTTACACAAAACTCGACATGTCCCTCTAAATTAATTCCAAAAAAAACATGAAAACTTTTAGATAATTTACATTTTAATTGAACCATGAATATTTCCATGCAAATCTGAAAAGATTTTGCTGTAAAACTTAATTTCTTAATTTTTGTTTTCTTTTTCAGGGTGTGGTAAATGCCTGTCTACCTCTGGCTCTTCTGTCCGTGTTCGTTGCTGTGTGTCATGCCGCGATTTGCCCGGAAAAGCAGTACCTCAATTCTAAACTACAAATATGCATGAACTGTACGGACTGCAAGGACGGTTCTGTTGTGTTAAGGCCCTGCGAGTTGCACAGAGACACCCATTGCGGTCCTCTAAGTGCTATTAGTGACCTGTTAGATAGTAGTAATAGTAATCATAGGCATCGACATGAGAAATTCAGATCCGACAAACAGAAAACCAAAGGAGTTGTCGAATGGAGGTAAGTACTGTCGCGGCTAAACTGAAACCACGCTTCGAAATATTCACCCAGATCAACAATTTTATTAAATTAAATCAAATTTGGGGAGCACCTAGAATAAAAGCGTCGTCTGCTATCTGCATACGAGACTTTGCATTGAAAAAATCTTTAAAATTTTAGAAATTACTCTTTCAGTATGAGATGCAGACGGTCGATTTAGAACGTTATCTCAATGCTCACAAGTTAAAGATATCTTATTGAAATTGCGGGTTTTAAAATTGAGGCATTTTCCTGTTGACGTTTGCAGCAGTTATTCTTAGATGTTTCTAAATTGGCCATCAAAATTTAGATCGAACACTTGTTATTTTTCAATTTAAAAATAGTAGAACTTTTTTAAAAAATTGGCAACGACGGCAATCTGTAGTTCCCACCTGGTTAAAATATATATAACATGTACTAGCTAAAATTTTCAGACTTATTTTTTACCATAAAATAGCTAAAATCAGCATTTAAAAAAAGAATCATTGTGCTACTGAAAATACCATTATATGCTTTTCGTTGCATTTTTCTAGAATCCGTTTCTTTTAAATTTTAATTTAATTAAAATCAACTGGAAAAGTTCGTTTTATTTGTTTTTTCGAAACGGTAAAAATATATGGAGTTGAAACTAATCTTAAAAAGTGTATAGCCATTTCAATATCAGAACAATATACTCCATATTCTTGAGGGAATTATACAATGCGTAATACAAAGGAATAATGAAACATGCATGACCAGTTTATGAATTGTAACATGGATATGCTATTATTTAATACCTTCTACATTGATAAAACTTATGTTTTATATATATTATGAAATGTTATTTTATAAAAATATAAAATACAGTTTGAACATTCAAATGAAATGTTATTTTCCAATGATCCCAGTAAATCAATCGACTTTGGAACTGACCTCTTACATGATGTAAAGCCTTTGGATTTTCTCATCTGGAGTAAATTTTGAATGTTGTAATATTATTATTTTTATTATTTTTAACTGTCGATTAACCATTATGCTATAGACGGAAGCTATGGACTGGCAATTAACAATTTTGCAATTGATTTATCCCAATCAAGGTGCCCAAAATTTGATGAGAGATTACGCTATTTTAAAAGTTAAACTATTTTTCTAACCAACTAATCAAATTCGATAGAACGATTCTTGTGTTTCCGTTTACCTTGCAAACGATTAACACGAGTTAAAAATGGCTAAAAGGCGCATTGTTTATGATAATGTTGCATCATAATCGGGTCTAGCTTATGATTGTTAAACTTATCATTCGTTGTTGTGATCCACTTAAGGTATGGTGAAGATGTGGATGAGGATGGATCTTCACGCTTGGAAGTACCCGAAGCGATGGAAGTTTCCAGCTCAGAGGCGCCATTTTCTAGAGCGGAGAAGCTCGTGTGGGATTGGCAGGCGATCGCGTTGACATCAGCAGTGTTCGCGTGCATCATGTTTTTTCTCGTTGTCACGATGTATTCGTTGTACCAAGCTAAGCAGTGGAGAAGGCTCAAAGAAAATTTCGAAGCTGGTGAGTTAACTATACTAACTAACATTTCGCATTTCCCTTTTTTAAACATTTTTTATGAATTAAAGATTAATTCTATTTTAAATTATTATTTGGAACGCATAATGAGAAAAAAAGGTTTAATTAAATTGAGTCAACGATAATTTAAAAAAATAATAAAAATGGCGTACCCTATTTTTAAATTGCGTTTTCAATTCAACAACATTTCTTCAACTTTTTTATTAATAATTGATATATATGCAACGGAATTGAATTAGATGCTATAGAGTGTTCAAAATAAACGAATATATTTTCTTAAATGGTACACCATATATATTATTATTCTTCTGAAAGATCTAATAAAAACCTACAACTTTTATATACCCTTCTGTCTAACACTATTGCTATTTTATGCCCTGACAAAACTATGAGCCAACAGTGCTCTGTTAAGATTAAAAAATAAACTGGATAAATAACTTTGTTGGAGCCGTAGATAAAGCAACAAACAGTTATTAGCAATTTTGGTAAAAATAACGGTCAAATTTTAAATTCACAGAAAAAGCGAATAGTATTTCTTTGTTTAAATTAATATCAGAAGATAATTCATAAAAGTGTTTCCCATAGGATGCGAAATTTGAAAATTGGTAAAGAAAACTGTGGATAACATTTAAATTCGTGGTTACATAGTAGATGTGCAATAATTGTAATTCCCAAATATTGAAAATAAATACTTAATAGGTAAAAATTCTAAATTTTCATTGTCATTTTCACCACTTGGCGCACACAATTCAGGTTGCGGATTGTGTGGCTTCGTCGTTTGCAAAATTTTATCAAAAATTGCTCGGTTAAAAGTATCCAGATGAGACGTTTTACTGGTCCACGTCTGAGACATAAACTCATAAATCATTCGTCTAATTGCCAGACACGACAAAAACTGCCGAGGCCACGCGCCACAGAGCCAATAATTTATTAATATATTTGCGACAACTTTTCGCGCCAGTCTCGGCTATTAATAAAACCAAAATACACAAATTTGGTTTACGATAATGCTAAATATTAAACATTCGAAATTTGAATACATGCGGGCTTAAAAGTGATTTTGAGTTCAAGCAGCTGCAAAAATAACTTCGTCGATTTAATAATAGCTTTATTTAAATATTGCAATATTCGGTTCTGCATTGCAAGAAATCATTTACATATGTTATTTGATGATCAAACAATATTTGCCTTACATATTTATACAAAAAACAATAGTGATAGTATTAAAACTTGTTGCGGAAAAAAGCACACAAATTGGTACACTTAATTTCTTTTAATAATTTTCTTTTCTAACGTTTTAAACAAATGCGTCAGAAAAGAGCAGTATGTATGTGTAAAATATATGTATTAAATATTTCTTTGTTTTGCCATTAGTATGAATGTGTATGACAAAGAAAAGAGTACCTAAAACTATCCGTTTTTCTCTAAATCAAATTTGCCTCACTAAAAAACTTGCTCAGTCATCCAAGATGACACACTATGCAATCTGAGAACTGATAGCTTTTTCTACTCCCTTCTGTAATGTACCTAATTATACACCGATCTAGCGTGCAGAAAGAGTCAGGTTACCACATGAGCTTTTTGTCTCACGGATCCGAGCCCCTTCGGACATTTCCGGGGTATTACCGCACAGAGTTAGGAGCAATCGGGTATTTTCGGAGTGAATGTATTCGTGTTGTTATGCAAAAATGTACCCAAAAACGAACGGTTATAGAAAAAGTATAGTATGCAACACGGTTGGTAAACCTTTTAAATCGCTCGTTTATTAAACACTCAAATGCCGTTTACTGCACTTGTTGCAATTATAGTATTTTACAAAAAAATCTTAAATGCAAAAGTTTCGTTGACGTAAGCTTTAGTCTTGTCTGGGTAAACATTAACTTTAGTATTCTAACTATGTTACGTAGTAATATAGTGTCTTTATATTATGTATGTATGTATATTATGCAACAAGTTTGACAAACGCCACTTTAGTGACAAGTTTGTTTTGGAGACGAGCGGAACGAGAAGTTTACAAAACGTGTTTTAGGAAATACTTTAAGACCTTCAACTAAATTGGTGTCCACATACAAAGCAGGTAAGAAAAAAATCTAAAAAAATATTTTTTTAATACATAGCCTTACGGTCACTGTGGTGGAAAAAGATATAGAAACTTTCAGCCAATTATGGCGCCATTTATATAATTATAAAATTTTTAGAACTTCATTTGGCCATTTTGCACAGAATTATTTTCGTTCAGATTCATATTTTTAAATTTTAAAGAAATTTCAAATAAAAGCATGGAAACTTTTATTATTCTAAAGTATTTTACATAAATATGATTTATTATTTTTTTAGCATATCCTCGAGCATCTAAGACGGCCTAGGATTTTGTAGGTATAGAATCAATCAATCAACCGCTCTTATTCAATGATACTAAATACTTTCTGTAGATTTTTAACATTGTAATGCATTCGAATACGATGAGTCAAGACATCCTAAATATGTTTATTGGGGTTTAGATCTGACGATTGGGATAGCCATTCAAGTACAATTATGTTTTTTTCTCTAAACTATTCTTTCAGTAAGTTAGATGCATACATTTGATCACCGACCTTTGTATTGAAATCGTTCCATTTTACCCTATACTTGAATGACTGATCCTGTAGGAATTTGGTACTTGGTCTTGAATCTTGTGTCAACCGGTCTTCTTAATTGTCTACCATCAGATTCAAACAGAGAAAATTTTCTTGCATCACTCCAAAGAACCGTATTTCATTTTGACCGAGACAGATGAGCTCTGCCAAATTCCTTTCTATTTTTCTTTGAGAGAACCGATTTTTTAACAGCAACTCTGTCAAGATATAATCGGTTTCGGGGCTACAGTTTCGATGTTATTATTATAGTTTTATTAATCCTACGAGTCCTTCTTTCAAAATATAAATAAATCCACAATATTTTGTCTGAAATCAGAAGATTAATAACGGCGACTGGGTATGATAAATGTTTTTACATGTTATTTGTACTGTGGAATCTAGACTGAGTAATTTGGAACACGATATATTATAAAAGTTTCCATATTTTCTCCCTATCACACATTTTCTTAATATATGGAATTTAAAAAAGTTCCAGGTTATTTCAAGCATTAATAATATAATGATTAAAAGTTTTCATACTTTTTTCCACCACTGCAACGTAATTTAATTAGAATAATTACAAATCTGAACTATAGAGAGGATGTTAGAATAAAATTTTCTTAATATTATTACATTGCCGAGCGCTTACGTACTTAAATATCTGGTGTACGCTTAAAAAAGTCGAACACATTTCTTACAAGTCGGTGAGGTGCTCCCTTACAAAACACTTAATACGAATAAACTCGTCTTAATATGAGTAGATAAGGCTCATCCATTTTTGTAATAAACTAAAGCCCTCCCAATAAACACGTTCAAAGCGTAGTCAGAGACTTCTTCACAAAGCAAACCTTCTAGAGCTTAAAGGAGTTTATGCTTTTTCAAGACACACAGAAAAGTAGGCGAAGTGTAAGAAAATATTTCCAACTCTTCTACATACGAATATTGTGATAGAATAATAGTAATCTTAAAACACTCCTCGCGCAGCCACAACAATAATATTCAGCGAACGTTAGTGAAACGACTGGCATGCAATTGATACTAGTTTCGCAACAAAGGTCGTTTTTCTTTGAGTGACCCACATAAAGCTTCTTATTCTCTTTACCGCGGTGGTGAAACTTTCTTAAAAAGGACTGTGACGCTGTGTTGTAAAAGCATGTTATTTTGCTTTACCATAACCCATAAATTTGTTGCTTGTTTCACAATACGTCAGTCAGCGAAAACTTTGTTAGTAATTATTAAATATTTACATGATAAACTTTTGTTGCTGATGAAAACAATTTCGCTGACAGTGATTAATTCGGAAGATCTCTCGTTACAAGTTTAGGTTTTGGTGAATTGCCTAGGGCTTATTTTTGATTAATGACTTGGAAAGCTATGTTCGCTTAGCCGAACCGTTCTTTCAAATGCAACAGTGATTGTTGTTAGAGTTATTGCGAAATTTATTTCGATCTGTCTTAAATCTTAAAACTTGAGCGCGGATTTCTTTTTGCGAATTAGATTAAAAGTGAAATGAGATCGCCATTTAATTTCGGGAGCGTTGTAAACGTAAAAAGTGAATAAAAATTAATAGTGCATTTAAAAAAAATAACGGTAATATCTCCCGTTGAAAAATGCTGCCCTTACAATTCATACTTTTCAATCGGATAGTTTGTAGTAGAAACAACGTAAAATATCTGATACTAATTCATTTTTATGCGGTGGTTGTAAAAAAAGGGTAAGTTGCGTCCATGGTATCCGGTACCCACCCAAAAGATTGTGGTGTATTGGCAATAACACAATTTAGCGGACTAAAGCCATTGTATTATTATTATTATTACACATTCAAACAATCCAAATAAATTTATTGTAATCCAACATCAGCAATACGTAGGTACTGATCTCGTCAGGCAGTTTATTGATCTGATTATCACAAATCAGTATACTAATGGTCAAGTTAAGTACCACTTTGTGAGAAAATTTAAAATTAGTCTATTAAAAATGAAAAAAAAATCTTTGGTTTATATCATATTACGCAACAAAAGTGGTAAACGGCATATGAGTCACGAATTATCAAACGTGTTGCATTCTATACTTTTTCTACTACCGTTTATTTTTGGGTACATTTTTGAAAAACTACACTAATACATTCACTGACAGACAAATGTAAAATATTTTAGAATAATAAAAGTTTCCGTAGTTTTATTTAAAATTTCTTTAAAATTTAAAAATATGAATTTGAACGAAAATAATTCTGTGCAAAATGGCCAAATAACGCTCTAAAAACATTATAATTAAATAAATGGTGCCATAATTGGCTGAACCAGAAATGATCATACCATTAAAAACTTTCTGTACCAAATTTTTCGAAGAAACTTCCACAGGCTAATGTAACACTTTTACAAAACTTCTGGATTCCTCCTGCGCCGGTTTTTGCTGAGTCGAACTTGCTAACGTTTCGCCAATCATCCTGTTGGCTTCTTCAGAGCTCGACAGAAACTGGCTCGCATTTTACTCTGTAACTGCTTATATATTGTACACTTTACATTGGAGAGACCGGACGAAAAAGATCAGTAGTTGCCGAACACAATCACGAAACCGGGCATAAAATTTTATTCGATAAAACTAAAATTCTTACATGTAATGAATTCTTCCACCAACGAAAAATCCGACAGTCTATAGAAATCTATAAACAACCTAACAATCTTAACCGCGACTCAGGTCTTTACGTGTCACCAATATGGGAATTAGTTTATGCCCCTCATTTAGCTCCGCCCTCCTCAAACAATATATAAGCAGCTACGTAGTAAAATGCGAGGCAGTTTCAGTCAAGCTCCGAAGAAGTCAACAGGATGATTAACGAAACGTTAGCAAGTTCGACTCGGCAAAAACCGACGCAGGAGGAGTCCAGAAGTTTTGTAAAAAGTTTCTATACCTTTTTCCCCACTGTATATTATGCTGTGTGTCCTATGTATTCAAAAAATATTTTTTGAGATTTTTTCCTCACCTGCTAGTTGAAGGTCTTAATATATTTCCAAAAATACATGGCACTTTGTCAGTTATTTACTTCGTTGTGAACATGTATTTTGTGTATATGTAACACGTTTTGTAAACTCGCTCCGCTCGTGTCCAAAACAAACTAAAATGGCGTTTATCAAACTTGTTGCATAATATACTATTATTTAACCCACTATATTAATACATAATATATTCAGAATAATAAAGTTAATGTTTACCCAGACAAGACCAAACACCCTGTGTGAAAAGCTTACGTCAACGAAACTTTTGCATTTAAGTTTTTTTTTGTAAAATAGCAAAAAGTGCAACAAGTGAGGTAAACGGCATTTGAGTCACCAGTTTATTTGGCGGGCGAGTGTTTAATAACTGAGTGAGTGATTAAAAGGTTTACTAACCGTGTTGCATACTATACTTTTTCTATGACTATTAGTTCTTGGATACATTTTTGCATAACAGCACGAATACATTCACTGACATAACCGTTAGAATTGACAAACGTCAAAATTCAAGCCGTGAGGTAAAATCTCGGAAAACATCCTCGGCTGGGATTCGTGGGAAACGAAACTGACGTGGTAAATTGACACTTTCCGCACGCTAGATCGATGGATCATTAGATATTTTACAGAAGGGAGTAGAAAAACCATTTGACATCTGATTTTTTGAGACAGAAAAAAAGCGATTTCCTTGACAAGCATACAAAACGTGGTAAATTAATTCTGGCGATTTCGGGAGGCTCCCAGTCACTTAATTAAGCAGAAAAGAGTATTCCCGATTCTATTTCGGTCAAGTGGCAACACTGTCGGAACGACTTCCCTCCGTAAATAAGCGGCATAAGAACTTCATTTCCGCTATATGATTTAACTACACGCGCTCGGCACGTAAACAATCGCTCATATTTTTAACATCTGGTGCGCAAACCCGACAACCTTTCAAAGGAAAACCACGAGGAATAGGTGCATCGAACTGAAAATTTTCAAATTTAATGAGTTTGAAGGTTTTTCAAGTAATTGAATTTTGAGGTTCGTAGTAGCTATTTGGCGTTGGTCGTATAAATTCGTTGGTTTTTTGACTTTCAATCTATTTCAATGCGTTAGGACTCTGATTTCATCCGATTATGGATATTATATTTGACGTTAACAATATTGCGTAGAATACTTCGTAACAATTTCATGATGGAGTTAATTGAAAAACATTTTTGAAAATGATAAAATTCAAAATTTTCCCCTTAGGTGCGTTTTAAGTCTTTTTTGCCTTTGAATGCTTTTTTTAATGGTAAATGGTAAAAAATGGAAGCTTATTTTTTATTTTTGAATGAATGTTGAATTTGAATAAATTATATAAATAAAATATATAAATAAAGTATTTCCATGTTCTAACGAAAAATGTTAATTTGATGTAATCCATTTTGATATTCTGTACTTATGGATTTACTTGAAAAGAAATTTTAAATTTTTTCCCTTTGTCAAGAAATAAAAAAATTTGGTTAAACGTACATATTCAGGTAAATACCTGTGGATTTTAAGTTTTTTTTAGATGATACTGTATATATAAACATACATAGATCCTCATTTATTGTATTCTTAAAAGCTTTAAAGTTCCAGCATGCGCCAGAAATAATTATTATCATTTTGTTACACGCAATTAACCAAAAGCTCTGATGCCGTGATTTGCAAAGGCCACTTGTTTTTATATGCAACTTATTCGGAAGATTGTTTTCAAATTTAATCATTGGGAAGCACATAAAATTAGATATCTAATTACCGGTGGTTATATAGAACCTGAAAACAGTAATTATTGCGTTCGAAGTACCTATAATACATATTTAGTTGTATGTTATTGACAAAATAACTACCACTTAGGTATACGTACCTGTAGATACCTATACTAAGGACCGGCGTACGTATACAAGGCGTATTGTTCTGTTCCTTGAAATCAACGTTAATCTTTATTCTGTAAACTTCGATTTAGCATATAGCCTTGAACGATGCTGTCTGAATTTTCATGGGGTTTGATAATGTAAATGTGGGTTTAGCCAGGATATTTTAACGAAATCCCAATATACTTACATGGTTTTTCCTATTATTATCCAAAAGCAAAACCGTATGGAGTTCCCCTTGGGTTTAATTTTAAATTTACAATTTTTTCATCAAGTTGTGCAAACATATGAATATAAATGATGACATGATTAAAAGTAAAGTTCGTTGATTTTTTAAGATATATTTTTATTGAGCATAGAGTGATATACCACGCAGTATAATTGTGCTACGCTGCAATTAGTTAATAAAAAAAAGGTAGCCAGTTCAAATTTTAATTAAATTTATTAAATTAAATTAATATTTTTTATTACTCTGAGTATAATTTATAAATCGAGTAAAAGAATGAAGGGCGTTCCACCGATAAAAAAGGCAAGAAACTAACAGTCTCGTTTAATTATAAATAAACGAAGCATCTCGTATTACAAGAAAAAGTCAATGTACAATCTTTAATTTTTTCTATTTTGTGTTTTGTAGTTCCCAATATTAAATAAAAGTATCCAAATGATTGCTAAATGATTTTATTCCCACTCCACTTTATAAGTATTAATAGAGTCACCACAAAACAGTTTGCCAAATTTTTGAATTTTTATGTGGCGACAAATCGAACACACCGTTCCAAATAGCACGGTTTAGGTTCTAATACCACGATTGAAAAGAATTTACACCAAAAACAAATCGGGGTCGCTATTATGAAGCGACATTTTTTAAAAAGTAATGATTCTTATTTTAACCGCGACGTAGATTTTAGTATACGTTTAAAATTTTGATGGAAGGCACACCTGACCGAAATGTACGATCTGTAACTGTTATATTCTAAGAATTATAGCCGTTACAAAGGACCGGCTTTGTCTGGGAATTACAAGTTTGGGGTTGATCTTTTTGTTCTAGAATCGGCTCATCGCACTTATACGGAACGAAATCTATTGAGAAAAATAAAAAATATTTTTCGAATATATCGATCTGTGGTACTTGGTCCCAAATTGTCTTTTTAAGATGTTTCACATGTTGCTTCTTATAACAAAGAACATGCCTAATGTGGATTGTTGTCTGATTCTTCATGACTTATAGTATTTTTATACTTATTTTTGAAAATTGGAAGCAACCTTACCATATCCCGAATGTAGGAAACAAATGACACGTTTTCGTCAAATTTACTTCTGCATGGTAATACATTGCTGTTAACATTGAATCACTTTTCTTTCGTATTACCTATTAAAATGGTGCGCTGAAATTTTTTCTTTCTGCACTGATTAAATTTGGGAAAAAAAGATTTCATATCACAAACTTTCAATAATATTCATTTTAACTAAGATCCACGAAATATTCACAAAAAACTAGGTGCGTTGTGTTGGACAGTATTTGCGTCGCAATACTTAACGATTCCAAATTGTAAATATCGATTCCAGAAACGATGCCGTAAACTCAAGGTTCAGCTTGTTAATAGTTTATTTTATTAAAATCTAACCCAGACACACTTGCACCTGATGGTTTACATTGAACTACGATTTCTCGAATAATATTTGTCCGAATTTCTGCCACATGTTTTGTTTTACGATGAAATCTGTTAATTTAGACACGCGCCGCAACTTTGCTTTGCTAAAACCTTATATTTCAATAGCCAGGTCGCATTACAGATTTGCTTCGGGATAATGACTTAAAAAGCGAAGAATTCAGTTGTACGGCACATTGTGATTTCTTGTAAAAGAATAATTTAAGATTAAAATGTGAATTAAATTCACTTACCATCTCTCTCTCAGCAATTATTGCTGTTCAAATACAAAAACATCAGGTCTCTAAAATTTTAAACCTCGTTAACACAGTTATCTATTCTCACATTAATAACAGCGCAGCGGTATATTTCGATTTTGTAAAGCTTTGGTTTCTCAGGAAGGATGAGATTATTTAATAATTTGATAGCAACATCGTGAGAACACTTTTTATATTTCGCTAACGAAATGCAATGGTTTATGTATAGTGTGTCCCACTTAAGAACTGCACACCTTTGTAAAATCTTTTTTTTGCATATTGATTTAACCTAAAATCATGGTCCACTGGGGCTACTGAACAAAAGACAAAATAGGGAGAAGTACTTACTTTACTATTTTTTAAGAAGTAAATTGGCAACGAATTCTTATGCAGGAGTACTTAGAACCCATATTTCAATACAGGGTATTTGAAATATTGTTTGCGCTCCGCTTAAGGTTGTACACCGTGTGCCAAATAAAACGACCCACTATACGATAGGAGATACGAAAAAAAGTTTCGTGCAAAAGTTTCTTGGAGCCTCCTTAAGATTTAAAATATTATAATTTTTTTGATACAGGGTGTCCCCCTGACATCAACTTTCTCATTTTAAATGGAACACCCTGTATATTTCAACATTTTTGGAATCCTTGGTTAAAATAAAGGCCACTTTCTTAAGAAATTCCTATTTGAATTTTGCATAGTTTAGACAGAAATTGAGGTTATGTGTTTTTTTTCGTATTTTGATTGCCCCGTGTAAAATTGTGCTGTGACGCTACTGATGCAGGTATTGCAACGAAAATTAAGCACACACTAAGGAGATGATGCACTACTCAATCAGTTTGACAGATGCCCCTCAGTGTATACAGGGTGTCCCAAATAGGTGGTGCCGTTTTGAAGAATTCAATTAACAAAATCTCAAGATTTTCAAAAGGAACATTGAAAAGCAGTTAGCAAAAATCAAAGGCACATTGAAAAGGGCATAGAGAAAAATGGTAACCTAATACGAATACGAATTCTTGGCAACGATTAAGAATTCGTTTCCAATTTATTCTTTAAAAATCGCTAGTACTTTTCCCTTCTCTCTCTTTTTTTCAAATAATCCCAGTTGGCCATGACTTTAGATAGAAGCAATAAGCAACATTAGCTTTTAACGTATTTTTGAGAGACCTATACAACAACAAAAAATTATGAAAATCGAACAATAAATACAACATTTTAAAAGGGTATATTATTCTTATTCTTACACATATGTGAGATGTTAACTTTTCTGATCTCTAAATAACTTATTTTTCGAAACCCGTATAAGACGTGATTTTTTTAATTAAATTAAAAATAAAAAAATTAAAAAAAAAATAAAAAATTGTTATATGCAAAATTTCGAATGAGAAACAACGCAATAAGCAATTTTGTAAGCAGTTTTGGTAAGTTAGTACCTATACACATATACCTTTACAAGGAATTAATAGATAATCTAAAAAAATATGAATTTTCCATTTTTGTACCTAAATAAATAGATTCCCCGTTCTGGCTTACTTTTGTAATCTAAAAAGCAGACGATTTCATATTTAGCGAATGTTGTACGAATATTTACGACACATTAACTCCGGTCACAAATATATCCCCTGAGCCGATCCCATTAGATGTAAGTTACACTTTGGCCACATTCCAACAAATTCGCAGCTGTATTTCGTTGACGACAGACAATATGACGACTTGGCAGGTTGGCTGAAATCCTCAATGAACTCCAAGTCTGAAGACTAAAGAAGGCAATTGCCGGACGCGAACTAACCGAAACTAACACAATATATTATGCAACAAATTTGACAGTTTTTTCACATAAATTCATTTTCGAATCCTGCGTCAAATTTCACGCATAATTCATGTTAGCAGACCCTATACTTATCTCTTACTACTTAAAGTATAAAAAACAGAAATTTAATTTTGAAATTAAGTGAGTAAAACTGAGAAAAAAATTATAGAAACAGGGCATGTAAAAGATCGTCTACGGCTGGGTCGTCCAAAAACTAATGAGAACACAAAATTACAAAATTACAAGATTCTATTGTGATGGTCAGGTTCAGCTCTAGTATAATGTAAAAAATACTGTGAGGAGGTACTTTGTTCAGTTTCTCAACTCTGAGGATTTCGGCCCTTAGTTTTACGAAACTGATTCTTCCCATTGCAGTGCAACTGCATAATATATCCTCCGCCTTTTCCTCATCCTCCACGCACGTCATCACTGACGAGACCAATCTTGGGCAGGTTGCAGTGTTCGGTGCACAGCCCGATACTTACAATTTCTTCAAAATGACTTAATTACCACTGTCGCAGTTTCTTTCCCAAATCCAAATCAGCCTGATGTGCCAGATAGACGGATTTGGTTTCAAATACGGTATTTTCTGTATACTGGATTGGTAGAAGGGGATCAATAGAATGGCCTGCAAGATCTCCAGATGTCACTCCACTGGAATTTTTCCACTGGGGATAGTTAAATTCCAAAGTATATAAGGACAAACCACAAAATTTAGATGTTTTGAAACTTAGAATTAGATACGAAACCAAGAAAATGAATAAAAATATAATAAGGTTTTGGAAGGGTTTTTGAAACCGATTAGAATGGCAATTTTCAACACCTCATAAAATAATATCTTTGACATGTTTTTTTATTCTCATGTTTTCAAATAAAAAAGATGAGTATAGGGTATGCTACATGAACTATGGATGAAATCTTATACAGAATTTGAAAATTCATTTTAAAAATTGGTGTTTTATTAAAAAAAAAAACTGAAATCGACATCTACTTTTAACCTACCCTGTATATTTTTTATTTACTGCAACAAGTGCACAAGAAAAATTATGATCGATGTGTGCGAGCATTTTCCAGATTTTAGCCGTTAAGTCACATTTTGGGTACTAAGTTATATAGGCTATAATTGTATATTTTTGTATGCAAGTTAGTTTTGCATAAAAATGTAAACATTTTTTATATCACCAATGTCTTGATCAATTGATCTCGAACCTTGTAGTGCCGGGCAATTTTTTATCTAATACATTTCTACAACTCTATAAAATACCCAATTATGCAATAATCATAAGCGCGCAAAGTGTCATTTTATGATGTTGTTAAACATAGTCGCCAGTTAATTCGTCGATTCTGGTACTTCAGCAACGGGTTTGGGTATTTGGACTAGAAGTCCAATGTTGTATGAAGTATTTGGTTAGTTTGTGTTGTTCTGGTGTTGAGGTGATAGAGAAGAAAGTAGGGAGGATTATTATTTAAAAATACGTACGGCAACAATGGACTTCAGTCAAACATTTAACGCTTCCTTCCCGATGTTTGCACTCGTGCTATTTTGCAAAAATGTGCTCAAAAACTAAGAAAAGTGTAGTATACAACACATTAGAGTTTTTTAGCTCAGCTTGAAATACGTGCTTATCAAATTTGTTATATAATATACTATTAAATGTGAGAATATTTCTGTTCTACTAAAAATCGTCCAGAGTACTTTTCGAACGGTTCCGTTAGAGAAAATATCTGAATCTGGGAGCTTAATTTTTCTCCTCTCTTCCTCGAAGTAATAACAATTGTTTGCAATCTGTCCGCGTACAGAAAATAAAAATCTTGCACATTCGTGCGAGTACTATTTCCGACTATAAGAATTAATATGCGTTTCACGGATTCAATTCGTCCTCGCCGACAAAAAGGAAGTACCGGGCCGCCATCTTTGTAATCTTAAAAAATTCATTATGCACTATCGCTATTAGCCACTTCAATAAACAACATTTCTAAACAGGTATTGGCAGCTGCTTTAGAAATACAGTACCTGTCGTTTATTTCTATCTTGAAAAAACTCTAATAATAATATGGCATTATTTTTAACACAATACAAAAACATAGGACAAAAGGCGAGGTTTAAGTTATATTTCTTCACTTAACCTACAATTGTCGTATATTAATTATTTGAAATTACTCAGTAACAATTAACATTTTAATCCGTACAATATACAAACTAAAAAGCAAAGCAATACACAGGAAGAAGAAAAAAAGAAAGAAAAACTCATGTCAAACATTAATTCGATTTATATATACAAAAAAAGTGTATATCGAAGAACATAGTGGCATGCAATCAAGACAATTCCTATACAGAGATTTTGGTTCAACTGCCCCGCCATTTATGAGGAGCCTTTTTGCATGTTGTAGCAGGTAAATAGACTTGCAAAAAGAATCTCATAAAGAGTACTGTTTTATGAAAGGGACACAAATGAACAAAAAATTAATGTGAGGGAACTTTCCCTATTTTTGTTACAAATGTAATAATCTTTATTTTAGAAATATTTTGACAAATGACAATTTCATTACAAATAGGTTCTACAAATAATTCTAATTTAGTTTACCTAATTAACATTTACCCATTCCTAGCTTCCTTTTAAGAAATAAAAAATAAGGAAACTAAGGAACAGAATATAGGAAGGCACAGCTTTTCTTTTCTTTTATGTGTTTGAAAATCAAAATTATTTATAGCTAAATATTTTATAAATGTTCAAGTTGTTGCCTTTTATCTGACTTATCATATTAGAATTTCCTAGAAGACCAAGTTTATTAAAACCAAGCGAATTTTTATTTTTTAATTGTGTGCCATTTGGGTATCAAATACCATTAAAAATACTTTTGAACATATATGTGGGTTGTTCCACCACATATTTTTTATGAAATTATTTTTTTTTTGTTCATCAACCTTTTGCTTGAAAATTAGTCTTTTGTTTTTATATTAAAAAAATTTTTCCATCATTTCTTAATTTAATAAAATAAAACCAATAAAATGGACGTTTAGCTTCTAAGCAGTTCGATATTATAGTCCTATAGTATAAAAAAAAGATTGCTAATTTGTCTTTACGATTGGGAATTAACGTTCGGTGAGAATTGGCTCAAACTCGTCGCCCGCAACAATATGAAGCCATAAACGTAATAACATGCACACCCATTTGTAGCATACAAATAAGACTGTAACGTCCTATTTATTAATGCACAAATACGTATGAACGTTAACCGCATGACCAAGCCGTTGTATACAGTCAATTAGAACCTAATTTTGCGGTTTGCAATATAATCACCGGGTCGTTTACTCATGGGAGGTCTAATGCCGCATTATTTTATAATTAATGCAAATTGCCGTTTCATTAGCAGTCAGACCCGCCGCGGACGTAATGAAGACAAGTTTTGATTGCATTACAACTTATTTTGGACAATGGGAGGTACTTAGTTTTCTTCCAGTTTTTAGAAATTAGATTTACCCCTTTGGGTTTTGTCTATGTAGCTTTGTCACTATAGGAAAACGGATTTATATTTATTTACAAATTACAACTTTAGTATTGTCGGTCTCAGGTTACGGGTTTAGGAGTATATTTCAACTAGACAAAATTAATAAAATCAAAATCGAAATTCAGTGTAGACTAATTGTCTTCTTCTTGTGAATTATGTTCAGTGGACGTTGGCGATTACTATGACCCGTTTTATTTGCTGCAGCCCGAAATAAGTGTGCAGATCTCCATTTATGTCCATTGTGTGTTGCTGTCATGGTACTATTTTTTTTTCCAAGGCTTCTTTTAGTGTTTAGTTTGCTTGCCTCATAGATCACATGGTTAATTCGGGATATTGCAAGCATGCGCGAGTAGCACCCCGTCTAGAAGTTCACATGTAGCGTCAGTCCAAGCTTCCACCTCATGTTACTGTTAAGAAGTCAGTTCTAATTTTGAAAAGGTAAAATCGTCCCTTGTTCATGACAATAAAAGAAAGTTGTTCCAAGAATTTACCCCCCTGTATCTCGAAATATTTTGAAATGAAAAATAATTTTCAATAAATTTAGCAATATACTTTCAGCTCAGCAGCAAGAACATGGCTTATCGCGTATTTTTGGAAACTCATTTAAATTTACGATTCATTCGCACAATATCCGCTCGTTTAATGTTGCAAGGTCGAGTTGAATCGAATTTGTAACGGAAATGTTATTCGCAAAGCAAGAAACAATATTTCAAATATTGTTTTGACGAATTGGTTATCATTTCACTCACGTACAATTCGAAAGAAACGTAATTTGTATGCTCCCCCTAATTATTGCACGCGATGTCTCGAATTTCAAAAGAACAGGTGAGTTTAAAA
>NW_026844310.1:0-4998 GCF_029955315.1 Cylas formicarius
TACTCTTCTAAGATAAATTAGCTCTTTTCGAGTTTAAGAGGACACGTATGTCAACTGTAGGATGTTTTATTATTATATTTTCCAGTGTCTATAAATTAATAAACAACAGAAGCTTCCGAATACAAAAATTTCAACATGAGTTTTTTTTTCTTGAAACTTAAAAGTTCTAACCCCTAAAACCATATTTTTAATACGCTGGCGGACGTATAACAATCCCCAAAAATTACCATATTTAAATTGTTACTATTGATATATTTCTATACCGAACTTAACTCAATACATGCAAAAAAAAAACTAGCGAATGTTATTTATTATCTCCGATGGGTGGATGATTGAGAAACGTTTAAATAAATCTACCTTTCTGTCTCTCTTTTTCTATATAGGTCACTCATTCTCTCTATCTGTTACTTTCCACAATCCGAATTTACACTTGGCCCCCCAAAAATCTTGTAAAATTTTATCTGCTTAACTTCTTCGCCTTGTTCATATGGCTGAATTTTTTGGGAGATATATCGTGCGTTATTTCTATTAAAATTCTGTTTCCTTTTTACCTACTTCAAAAACGTAAGCGAGCATTTTTGGTTGTTTTATTAAACAAAAATTGATACTAACCAAGATCCGTATCTCCGACCTCAGCCTCCTTTGATCACTCCCCAATTTTTTTTTAATTAAGTATAGAAACCTCGTCGAACATATACATAATACTAGGTCAAAATGTTACGCGGTTACTCATTAAAGTCGCAATTCCGAAAGCTTCTTACCTATCTTTTTCCAGTCTTTTTTGTTTTATTTATCCGTATATGAAACACACATTGAACACAAAACTTAAACTCGTTGGCGATATTGCATTAAGCAACAAACGCGTATAACAGAAACGAACCCTTAACACCAACACTTCTTTAAACTTCGACTGACACGTGAAACAACCCGCATTCCTACGAAAGGCAGGTAAACCAAGCAGGTCAAATTTTAAGCTACCCTCCAGTGTCGTCGTAGGTTGGGGCATAGTAAATAGCGAATACAACAAAGCGGTAATTTATAATAATTTAATTTGCATTTTATTTAACTTAAGTTGTTTTGTAGAAAATGAGACATTTCTACAATTAATCAATATACTACGAGTACTTTTCCGCTTAATTACTATTTTTGAGAAACAAAAGGAAACGTTAGATTCCATTCAAACTTTTTCGGTTTTCATGATATCTCGCGTTTATTTAGAAGCTAATGGCCTGTGGCCTTAACCAGACGTTTCCAAAGCCTGGTTTGATATTATGTATATAAATCTTAACAAACACGAAAAATAGAGTTATATTGCCACCGAAAATCTGAATTTATGTTTAAAAATGTAACTTCCCGTATTTAAACTATTGCCTGCATTGGCGCCTATATTTTATAGTTTTTTTTTTGTATCCTATTTTTTTTGTTTTGCTTGCAAATGTGTGTCCATTTTTCGGGTACTGAATTTTTTTTTCTCAAATTATTACAAATTACTCAAAACGGAGTTAAAAAGAGACGAGGAGAAAAGGGTAGAACCCTTATTTCTCCGACACTGACCTCCGATGTTTATAAAAATTGACGCCTTGACACCCTCCCCGTGAATATTTTACAAAGGATTTTTAAAATTTAACTTCCAAATAACGCATATTCTCGCCTAGTGTCACAGTTTTGGGCCCCATTTTGCTATGGTTAGACAGGTTTATTCTTGTACATTGTCGGGACAAAAGAAGCATCTCCTTCATCCAAATTGACTTTTTCATACCTAATATAACAGCTGCCGGGCATCATCTCGCCTTAATTGTTTCTATTGAATTAATTTTAGTTACAAAAAAATTAGATGATCGTCAAAATTGGCATAAAAAGATAATCAAGATTTAATTAAAACAAGAATATGCACAAAAGAAAAGAGATAAACTCCGACACGGGAAACAAGGAAATATCGCTGAAACGGCAACTGATCTAGCGCGCGCCTTTTTTAAAAATAATAATTTTTCAAAAGAATTCTAGGCTAAGCTAAATACCTGGTGCAACAAAATATTGAAGGATCTTCATGATCCTACCTGTGAGCGAGTAGAAAATTATTTGCAAAGAGGATAAAGGTATATCTTAATATAATTCGCCATTGATATTCCCTTTTTTTTTTTAAATAGCGCTTTATTTGATACGTACTTTTTCTTGTCAGAGCTTGTCTAAATAAAAGCGGGGTGGATGGAGGTTCTCCGTCAGGTTTTTTCCTGTCGAAGCAAGTATGTTAGGCGTTCGCTTTGAATCTGGGGATCGGGTGGGGGTTATACATATATAAGCTATAAGAAATTTTAATTTTTTATTCAGTTTCCACTCATACAATTTCGTGATAAGTGCAGAGTGAGAAAAATGTCCGAAGTCGAAAATTATCCAACGCAAGCATTGGATTCGTGGGGAAGATTTGTGGTCAATGCGGAAATAATCCGCGAACAAAAATACATTTACGAGGCAGCAATTACGCTGCCGGAATTTGGACTAGAAATTACCTCAGGTCTTAGCCCAGCAAGAATCTTCGCTCCGGCAGTGAAAGTGAGCTTTATCCCCTACGTTTTGGCGGAGAAAAGAAGCATTTCGTTCGACGAGATAGACTTCATAGAATTAATACAACAGCTTCCATTGTTATTGTTAGCAGGCCCGACTGGTAAAGTTATGTATTTAACCTGCTTCAAACTCAGCTGTCTACAATGTGATGGTGAGGTCTTGGTCAAGATTGAAAATAGCGAGGGTATACTCTATATTTCGAAAGACTGGGTACAGGAATTAATTACCATAAGCAAATTGGTATTTAAAAGAATACGAGTACTGTCTCGTTTGAACTTTTACGAGTACTACGATAGAATATTGTATTTGACTATACATGAAAATTTACTGGAAGACGCCAAAATCTTTCCGCATATTGAATATTTATGTTCTACAGAAGAGAGTGAGCAGAGCTACTGCATGGAGGACTACATGCGTTTTGGAAAAATGCAGATAAAACAAGATATCAACAAAAGGATAGCATGGGACATACCTGTGTTTTAATAGAAATTTACCTGTAAACTAATAATAATAAATGTATTTTTAAAATTCAGTGTGTGTGTATGTTTTATCCTTACCCCCATAAAAAAAAGTAAAAAAAACAAGTAATTGCGTAAAATAACTTTATTAAAGAAAAAAAAAAAAATAACAACAAAATATATTCAAACAAAACATGGTACCACCGGAATGAAACCATCAGAAATTACCCCAACAACGGAGATTCTCGCATATAATTTACCAAAAAAAATTTGCAGTGCAAAAGTCAAAGTTCAAAGCTGGCGATGCAGTAAGCATAAGTCGCACAAAATCGGTTTTTGACAAAAGCTATGAAATTAATTGGACACCCCGAAAATTTCAAGATTGTTAAAGTAAGTGGTTCCTTCCCTCTTACGTATATTTTGGAAGATATGGAGGGGCGTTAAATCAAAGCTTCGTTTTATGAAGTCGAATTACAAAAACCGTACTACCAAATAGTCGATCGACTACCAAATAGTCGATCGACTATTTGGTAGTACGGTTTTTGTAATTCGACTTCATAAAACGAAGCTTTGATTTAACGCCCCTCCATATCTTCCAAAATATACGTAAGAGGGAAGGAACCACTTACTTTAACAATCTTGAAATTTTCGGGGTGTCCAATTAATTTCATAGCTTTTGTCAAAAACCGATTTTGTGCGACTTATGCTTACTGCATCGCCAGCTTTGAACTTTGACTTTTGCACTGCAAATTTTTTTTGGTAAATTATATGCGAGAATCTCCGTTGTTGGGGTAATTTCTGATGGTTTCATTCCGGTGGTACCATGTTTTGTTTGAATATATTTTGTTGTTATTTTTTTTTTTTTCTTTAATAAAGTTATTTTACGCAATTACTTGTTTTTTTTACTTTTTTTTATGGGGGTAAGGATAAAACATACACACACACTGAATTTTAAAAATACATTTATTATTATTAGTTTACAGGTAAATTTCTATTAAAACACAGGTATGTCCCATGCTATCCTTTTGTTGATATCTTGTTTTATCTGCATTTTTCCAAAACGCATGTAGTCCTCCATGCAGTAGCTCTGCTCACTCTCTTCTGTAGAACATAAATATTCAATATGCGGAAAGATTTTGGCGTCTTCCAGTAAATTTTCATGTATAGTCAAATACAATATTCTATCGTAGTACTCGTAAAAGTTCAAACGAGACAGTACTCGTATTCTTTTAAATACCAATTTGCTTATGGTAATTAATTCCTGTACCCAGTCTTTCGAAATATAGAGTATACCCTCGCTATTTTCAATCTTGACCAAGACCTCACCATCACATTGTAGACAGCTGAGTTTGAAGCAGGTTAAATACATAACTTTACCAGTCGGGCCTGCTAACAATAACAATGGAAGCTGTTGTATTAATTCTATGAAGTCTATCTCGTCGAACGAAATGCTTCTTTTCTCCGCCAAAACGTAGGGGATAAAGCTCACTTTCACTGCCGGAGCGAAGATTCTTGCTGGGCTAAGACCTGAGGTAATTTCTAGTCCAAATTCCGGCAGCGTAATTGCTGCCTCGTAAATGTATTTTTGTTCGCGGATTATTTCCGCATTGACCACAAATCTTCCCCACGAATCCAATGCTTGCGTTGGATAATTTTCGACTTCGGACATTTTTCTCACTCTGCACTTATCACGAAATTGTATGAGTGGAAACTGAATAAAAAATTAAAATTTCTTATAGCTTATATATGTATAACCCCCACCCGATCCCCAGATTCAAAGCGAACGCCTAACATACTTGCTTCGACAGGAAAAAACCTGACGGAGAACCTCCATCCACCCCGCTTTTATTTAGACAAGCTCTGACAAGAAAAAGTACGTATCAAATAAAGCGCTATTTAAAAAAAAAAAGGGAATATCAATGGCGAATTATATTAAGATATACCTTTATCCTCTTTGCAAATAATTTTCTACTCGCTC
>NW_026844311.1:0-4998 GCF_029955315.1 Cylas formicarius
CATAAACTTTATCTCCTACATTATATTTAGTCATATTTCTAGATATTGCTTGATCAAATCTTACTTTGGATTTTTGTTTTTGTTGATCAGTGCGGGTACGCGCGACTCTGTAATAATGCTGCATGCGATTATTTAGGTCTCGGATATATTTGGTGATGAGTTGTTCTTCATTATACAGAATTTCTGGAGGCCTACTAGAAGTGTGCCCAAATATTAGTTCATAAGGGGAAAAACCATGCGTTTTATTCTTTGTGTTGTTGTAGCAGATTATTGCGTATGGAAGAGCATGAAAGGGGTGTTCTTTTGGATTTTCGGCTTTATGAGCTCGGATCATTTCTGTGAGCGTGGCATGGAATCTTTCTAGTGATCCATTAGATTGTGGGTGGCTAACGCTGGAGAAAGTTAACTTTATATCGTACAAAAGACAAAGATCTTTGACGAGGGAGTTATCAAATTCCCGGCCATGGTCACAATGTATTCTAAGAGGAGTTCCAAAATGTTGGAAGTAGAGAAGAAGGGTAGTAACGATTGTAGAAGCTTTTTTGTCTTTTATTGGATATGCCTGGGTGAATTTTGTGAGTTCGTCTCTTATGGTAAGGGCGTAATTACGAACTGGGAATTCGAAAATATCGATGTTAATGCGCTCAAAAGGAGTTTTAGGAGTTTCTGTGATAACTAATGGTGTGTTGAGGTTTTTACGATAGATCTTGACTTTTTGACATATTTCGCACTTTCTAATATAGTTTTCGACATCTTTGGTCAAGGTTGGCCAATTGTATTTTTGCTTTATGCGCTTAACTGTTTCGTTGATTCCGCGATGTAAATTATTTTTTCCTGAATGGTATTGGTCTAAAATGATAGGGATTTCATCTTGATCGGGAGTTCGAACTATATCTTGGCAGATTCTTAGTTTTATATCCTTTTCGGAAAATATAAAGGAGAATACTTCTAATATTGGAAGTTGTAAATTATTTTCAATACAATACAGTTTTGAAAGATCAAAGTCATTTTTAGCTGTGAATAAAATATAGAATAAATGTTGAACTACAGTTTCATTGTCATATGGAAGAGGGATTATATAATATTTCCTGCCTTTGACGGTTTTGCTAGAAAAAATGTTAATTTTGTTAAACGTAAAATTTATATCTTCTTCAAAAATATCGTCCATTATTTTGTTATGCAAATCATCAAGTTTTGATTGCCAAAAGAAAGTGACAATATCTTTGTGGTTTTTGTCGAGAAGTTGCGAATTAGAGGTTTCTATTTTGGAATAATCTATAAGGGATGTGGTTTTGTGAAGGTATGCGAAGTTGTTGTATTCTTCTGTAACTTCCGCTGTGTCGTCTTCGATATCTGAATTATTAGAATTGTCATCGTGAACGATTTCTTCTTTACTTGTGGATGGTCGGTTGTGAATGTCATCGTTATTAGATGCAAGGATAAAAATTTTCTTTTGGAGATCGACGCAATCTTGAATATGGTTAATTTTAACACGGGATAAAGCGTCTGCGTTTTTATTTTTTTTACCGGGCTTATACACAATGGTATAGTCGTATTCTTCAAGCTTAAGACGCCATCGAGCTAAACGACTACCAGGATCATTTATCGAAAATAGCCAAGTTAAAGGACGATGATCAGTAACGAGAGTAAATTTTCTTCCGAACAGATAAGGGCGGAAGTGTTTAACTGCCCATACTATGGCGAGAAGTTCCCGTTCTATAGTTGAATATTTCGTCTCTGCACTACATAGAGTTCTAGAGGCATATGCTATGGGAAGGTCTTTTCCAATGGGACCTTGTGAAAGAACTGCACCAATGGCAAATGCACTGGCATCGGTGGTTAGGACAAAAGTTTCCTCGAAATTTGGATAAATGAGTATTGGGTCACGTATTAGAGCGTTTTTAAGCTCATTAAACGAATTTTTGCATTCTGAATTGAATACGAAGGGTGTGTCTTTTTGGAGAAGTCTAGTTAAAGGTTTTGAGATCTTAGCGAAATTGGGAATAAAACGTCGGTAGTAACCGGCTAAACCAAGGAAGGATTTAATGTCTTTTGGTGATTTTGGTTCTGAAATTTTTTGAATAGCGTCTATTTTCTCAGGGTTGGGTTTGACTCCATCTGGGGTCACGAGATGCCCTAAATAAGCTACTTCCTTTCGAAGAAATTCACACTTGTCAGGTTGGAGTTTGAGGTTTGCACCACGAAGGCGTTTGAAGACATCAGTTAACCTTTGTATATGTTCGTGTATGGTAGCGGAATAAACGATAATATCGTCCATGTAAACGAGACATCGTTCGTTTTGAAGACCTAAGAGAATGTTGTCCATGACACGTTGGAAAGTGGATGGAGAATTTTTTAGTCCGAAGGGTAAACGGAGAAATTCAAAATGACCATTTTCAACTGAAAATGCAGTTTTTTCAACGTCCTTGGGATCAATTTCAATTTGGTGAAACCCAGAGGCTAGGTCCAAAGTAGTGAAATATTGACATCTGCCTAACTGGTCTAAGAGATCGGAAATATTGGGAAGAGGGTATTTATCGTCGACAGAGACTTCATTTAGTTTGCGATAGTCGATGACTACGCGCCATTTTTGTTTCATAGAAGCGTCTAATTTTTTTGGGACAACCCAAACAGGGGAAGACCATGGAGAAGTGGAAGGTCGAATGATTCCTTGTTCGAGCATTGTGTTGATTTGTGACTTTACTTCTTGTTTGTGGACATGTGGGTACCTATATGATTTGGTAAAAATCGGTCTGGCGTTGTTCGTTTCAATAGTATGTTTAATTTCATTAGTAAAACTTAAATGATCTCCTTCTAAATAGAATATATCAGAAAAATCAAGACATAATTGTGTTATTAATTCTTTTTCTTCTTCGTTTAAATGATCGGTGCGTAACTGGGATTGAATTATACCGCGCCTATCAACAGGTTGAGGATTTAAATTGAAGATATTATTTATTTCTTTTTCGTTAGGATTTGTATTAAAAGGTTCGATAGATAAATTTGAAAAATCTATAGTTTTTGGGATAGCATTAGCGTTAATAACAGTAGTAAAAAATTCACCTTTGTTATTTACTTTAACTAAAGCATTAGGTAACCTAACTTTTTCACATTCTTGAGAGTGGAGAATAGCGTCTGTGTTTGTTAAACTACATTTTAATTTGAAAATTCTTTCGGTCCTAGGTTCGATTGAAATTCGATTTTGAATATTTTGTTCAGGTTTTTTACAAATTTTGGGAAGAACAGATTCGTGTCCTACTTTATGCAAAGGCATTGTTTTGAAATTCGTTATAAGTTTTTTGGACTTTAAATCGATTATACATTGGTAGCGATCAAGAAAATCTAAACCGAGAATTCCGTCAAATTCGATATCAAGATCGTAAAGATATACTTTATGTTTGTCGTTATCGGTGAATGGAATAAGTGTGGATTCTTTAATAAAAAGTGTTTGATTTGTTATACCTTGGATGGTAATATTTTCCTTAACTCGTGTTCTGTAATTTTCAGCGGTTTTATATTTAAAGATAGAAATACCTGCGCCTGTATCTATTAATATTTTGAATTTTTGCGTAGCGTCAAAAATATAGTATAAATTTTTAGAATTTACCGTAAGAAGAGGGTTTAACAGAAGTTCTGTTCTGGAAAGTTTAGATTGGGATTCATGTTGTCTAAATTCAGGGTTTGAATTTGGGAATTGATTTCGAAAATCGGGTCTGGAGACATTTCGTCTGGTGGGATATCGTAAGGGCTTTCTTGAAAATCCTGCTCTGGTTCGCAGTTTTCTGGATGGTTAGAATAATGATTTTGAAGTTCATTATCTTCTTGAAGAGTGTAATTTTCATGTGAAAATTCCTGGGAATTTCCGGAATAACCGTCGATGTAGATCGGGTTTGAGTTTACATGATGAGTTCGCTGCGGGTTTGGATTCATAAAATGTGGCTTAGGATAAGAGTTTGAAGATTTCATCGGTATTTGATTCGAGTTGTTGCTAATGTTGCTTTGTTGGAACCAATTAGAAGGTCGCTGTGGATATTGCGAAAAATTTGGTTTGACATGCTGATGCGTACTTCTACATTGATTTGAAGTATGGCCAATTTTATTACACAAAGTGCATTTGGGTTGCTGAAGAGGGGTTCGAATATTCGCAGAATGCGATTTAGGAGAATTTAATTTGACAGATTTTTGATTTTCAAAATATGAGAGTTGGAGTTCTCGACGAATCCTTGCTTGGGCTTCTAAAAGTGAAGTGGGATTACTAGCACGAATGAGTTGACCTAATCTAGGTTCTAAGCCTGTAAGAAGTGTATTAAGGGTCATAGTCTCAATTAAAGATATCTGAGCATCCTTTTGCTCTTTGGATCCTAATGTGGTGGATTTTTGAACACATGAATGCATTTTCGCATTTAGGACTTGAAGACGATTGAAAAATGTTAATGCTGATTCATTGGGCAATTGTTTAAGACGTTGAAGGTCATGAATTAGGGAAGGTAAATCTCTAGAATCACCAAAGTGTAGAGTTAATAGTTTCTTTATTTCTAGATATGAATCAGGATTCCTAGAATTAATTAATTGAGCCGCTTTACCGCGGAGCTTATTTTTAATGTGAATAACTAAAAGAATTTTTTGTTGCGTTGTTGCCATATTATAAGCACAATCACACGCGTTTATAAAATTTCCTAAAAAGATATGGTCACCCTCAAATTCAGGTACGATACAGAAAATTTCCGAAAGTTTATATGGTTCAACTTCCAGCATTGTACTAGGTTCGTCTGATTGAGTTGCCATTATTTTAGGTTTTAAGAAAAAGCAAATAAATTTATAAGAAGTTCAAACACAATTATTTTTTGTTTTAAATATTGCTAAGTTAAACTTGCAGACTAAAATTTAATCAAAATAATTATCGCGCAACGATTCTACGTTGGAAAATTCAATAAATAGGTAATTTTCAACCTTGGGTAATCGAACGTAATAAATTCAACAATGTTGCGAATTAAAAAT
>NW_026844312.1:0-7500 GCF_029955315.1 Cylas formicarius
TTCGGGCCGGTCTATCCGACGGAACACTTCGCCGCGCGCCCTTTGTTCTTTATTATTCAGACGGTAGGCGCGCGCGCGTTCGCGTTCGGACGACCCGCGCCGGTTTAAAGTTTATATACACACCTCCTCGCGGGTCGCGGGTGGGTGTAAGTACTTTTCGGTGCTCCGGGCGAATATCGTTTGACACCTTGTCGACGGCGAGCGCGAAACTAGGTTTCGCGCTTCGAGTTCCGTCTAGGTACCCGGAATTTTGTCGGCGCTCCTCCTACTCCTACTCCTCTCTCCCCTTTTTTACGGTGGTCGAGTGGTCGTCGTAGTCGTCGAATTTAATCGCGGCCGACTTAAAGATCGACGCGAGATATTTTCGACCGAGCGTCAGCGACAAAAATTCGTTCGACTAAATAAAGACAAACTGTGTAATTTTTATTATCACTTTAATGATCCTTCCGCAGGTTCACCTACGGAAACCTTGTTACGACTTTTACTTCCTCTAAATGATCAAGTTTGGTCAACTTCCCGGACACATCGACGACGCCGAAACGCCATCGGCGTATCGGTCCGAAGACCTCACTAAATCATTCAATCGGTAGTAGCGACGGGCGGTGTGTACAAAGGGCAGGGACGTAATCAACGCGAGCTTATGACTCGCGCTTACTGGGAATTCCTCGTTCATGGGGAACAATTGCAAGCCCCAATCCCTAGCACGAAGGAGGTTCAGCGGGTTACCCGGGCCTCTCGGCCAGGGAGGACACGCTGATTCCTTCAGTGTAGCGCGCGTGCGGCCCAGAACATCTAAGGGCATCACAGACCTGTTATTGCTCAATCTCGTGCGGCTAGAAGCCGCCTGTCCCTCTAAGAAGAATTGTTTGTACGCAGACAGTAAAAACCGCGCGCGACAACGGGGCGAACCCCGAGCCGGCCGGCCTTTGAGATGTCTAAATACGCCTAGTTAGCAGGCTAGAGTCTCGTTCGTTATCGGAATTAACCAGACAAATCGCTCCACCAACTAAGAACGGCCATGCACCACCACCCACCGAATCAAGAAAGAGCTCTCAATCTGTCAATCCTTCCGGTGTCCGGGCCTGGTGAGGTTTCCCGTGTTGAGTCAAATTAAGCCGCAGGCTCCACTCCTGGTGGTGCCCTTCCGTCAATTCCTTTAAGTTTCAGCTTTGCAACCATACTTCCCCCGGAACCCAAAAGCTTTGGTTTCCCGGAAGCTGCCCGCCGAGTCATCGGAGGAACGTCGGCGGATCGCTAGCTGGCATAGTTTACAGTTAGAACTAGGGCGGTATCTGATCGCCTTCGAACCTCTAACTTTCGTTCTTGATCAATGAAAACGTTTTTGGCAAATGCTTTCGCTTCTGTCCGTCTTGCGACGATCCAAGAATTTCACCTCTAACGTCGCAATACGAATGCCCCCATCCGTTCCTATTAATCATTACCTCGGGGTTCCGAAAACCAACAAAATAGAACCGAGGTCCTATTCCATTATTCCATGCACACAGTATTCAGGCGAAGTTTTAGCCTGCTTTAAGCACTCTAATTTGTTCAAAGTAAACGTGCCGGCCCACCTCGACACTCAATGAAGAGCACCGCGGCAGGATTGAGTTGGACCGCCCGCGTGAACGGGCTAAGTCCACCGGCAGGACGTCTCGCGGCACGCCAGTTAACACCGCGGACGATGAACCGGCGGCGCGAGACACAAATTCGACTACGAGCTTTTTAACCGCAACAACTTTAATATACGCTATTGGAGCTGGAATTACCGCGGCTGCTGGCACCAGACTTGCCCTCCAATTGATCCTCGTTAAAGGGTTTAGAGTGTACTCATTCCGATTACGGGGCCTCGGATGAGTCCCGTATCGTTATTTTTCGTCACTACCTCCCCGTGCCGGGAGTGGGTAATTTGCGCGCCTGCTGCCCTCCTTGGATATGGTAGCCGTTTCTCAGGCTCCCTCTCCGGAATCGAACCCTGATTCCCCGTTACCCGTTACGACCATGGTAGGCGCAGAACCTACCATCGACAGTTGATAAGGCAGACATTTGAAAGATGCGTCGCCGGTGCGAGACCGTGCGATCAGCGTAAAGTTATTCAGAGTCACCAAGTTGAACGATGTCGGGCGCGAACCCGCCACCGATTGGTTTTGATCTAATAAAAGCACTCCTTCCGTCTCCGGTCGGACCTCTGTTTGCATGTATTAGCTCTAGAATTACCACAGTTATCCAAGTAATTGTGGGTACGATCTAAGGAACCATAACTGATTTAATGAGCCTTTCGCGGTTTCACCTTAATTTGGCTTGTACTGAAACATGCATGGCTTAATCTTTGAGACAAGCATATGACTACTGGCAGGATCAACCAGGGAGCTGTTCTACGTGTCGAGCGCGCCGCCGCCGCCGCCGCCACGGATGACGACGATCGGGCGCGGTACGACAACAAACAGTCTCTTTTTTAAAAATAATAATTACGCGCGCGAAACGCGTTTATTTTATTTTTAAATAGAAACAGACGCGACCACTTTGTGTGGCGGTGATAGCGTGCGAGTACGGAAATGAACCGTTCCCGACGCCACACTCGTTATTATTATTATTCGGACGCGATCCGTCCAATTTTTTTTTGTTGGTAATAAATATCGAGACGACGTGAGTGCGCGATCAAACAATCCGACTCGCGCGCGCATAATAAGCTTTAAAATGCGGCGCGCGTCGAACCGATGTGCCTCGGGCAACGAACGTCGATCGACGGAAATTTTCGGACATTCTCTCGATCACTCTTCGCTAGATTGAAAGCGACACGAGATTTCTCGAAAGAAACGTTCCGGATTCGCATATAAACTCGCTCGGTTAGATGAGAGTTATCGCAAATTTTTCGGAAGAAAAATATTATAGGGCGACCGCTTTCGAACCACGAAGTGCCAAATCTTACTTTAAAACACCCGCTAAGTTCGCGATCTAGCTGTATAAGGTGCGGAGCCTTAAAATGTTTTCGAACGCTCGAGCAATCGCTGCTACGAAGACGGGCCGATGGCAAACGAAAAACGGTCTACGTTCCCGTACCGATGAAGGAAACCAATTTTTCTTAAAAAATTGAACCCACGATACGAAAATGTTAAGCGAGCCAATTAATCGCGCCAAACGGTCGACTCGAAGGCGATCTAACGATCGAAAAAGCATTTTGCTCTGCGAAGGGAGAAGTGTCTATACGCACGACGCGGCGGTCGCGCTCGAGACCATCTCACCTATTATAGGTAACGGACCATTCCTTAGTCTTCCGAACGTTTCACGTGAAAACCCGAATATCGGCTGCGGCGGGCAAATAAAGTTCGGAGCGAAACTTTCGCTCGTGGTTACGTTCGATTTGGTTAAAGCGGGCACTTTTTCAAATATTTTTTTTTCTTTACTTACTTTTGTTAACTGACCGCCGGTTCCGGTTCCGACTTAAAAATAAATCGCCGTCCCCGGATTTTGTCGGACGATACTCTCCATCATTTTTAATTTCGGGTGTTTGCATTTTTTTTTCTCGCGATTTAATAAATTCATTATTAAACATTTATAAGTCCGTCTTCTTTAATATTGCGGACCAGCGGGAAGAGAGTTTTGTTTTTTTTTTTTTATTTTATTCATTTTAACATATACTCCCATAAAAGGTTTTTGCCGCTAGCCGCGAGCAGAGAAAAATAAGCAAAACTAACCGAAACAAAGCAAAAATAAGCAAAACTAACCAAAATTAACCGAATATAACCAAAATTAAACAAAACTAACCAAAAGGAACAAAAATAACCACAACTAAGCAAAATTAATCATAACAAACCAAAATTGGCCAAAGTTCGGCAAAACAAACCAAATTATCCAAAACTAAGCAAAATTAAGCAAAAGTAGTCAAAATTAACAAAAACAAGCCAAACTTATCCTGAACAAACCAAAACTAACGATAATTAAGCAAAAATAGGAAACGTTCACAAAAACTAACCGAAACGAACCATAACTAACTAATAGCGGCCGAAACTGGAAATAATAAACCAAAGTAAACAAAACTAAGCAAAATTAAGCAAAAGTAGTCAAAATTAACAAAAACAAGCCAAACTTATCCTAAACAAACCAAAACTAACGATAATTAAGCAAAAATAGGAAACGTTCACAAAAACTAACCGAAATGAACCCTAACTAACTAATAGCGGCCGAAACTGGAAATAATAAACCAAAGTAACCAAAACTAAGCAAAATTAAGCAAAAGTAGTCAAAATTAACAAAAACAAGCCAAAATTATCCTAAACAAACCCAAAACTAACGATAATCCTAACTAACCAATAGCGGCCGAAACTGGAAATAATAAACCAAAGTAACCAAAACTAGCGAAAATTCAGCAAAAGAAACCAAAATTAACCGTGTAACAAACCCAAATCAACCAAACCAAAAAAAAAAACATGCAAAACTTCACCAAAACGAACCACAATTCGCAAAAACTAAACAAACACAAACAAAATTAAGCACACTCAAATAAAAAGTAATCAAAACTACGTTCAACACGAACTGACCTAATTAAATAAAAAAATAGGAAAATTCAATTTTGCTAACCAAAAACGTCAATCGAAATAAACGCGAAACCGGGTTCCTGCCATTTATTTCGACGATAAGCACTTTTATCTAACTATGATTCGAAAAAAAAAAAAATAAGAAAGAAAGATATGAATAAACGAATTGATTAATATATAAAAATTGTGGTTCTGAAAAGAACCGTTTTTGGTGAATTTACACTCTCCAAGTCGACGCTCATTTATTTAGAACTGGTGTATTTTGTGACGGCTTTGGTCCCTTCACTGACGGCGTGCTTGGCCAACTCTCCGGGCAACAACAATCTCACGGCCGTTTGAATCTCTCTGCTAGTAATAGTGGATCGCTTATTATAGTGAGCCAAACGAGAAGCTTCGGCGGCAATCCTTTCGAAAATGTCGTTTACGAACGAATTCATAATGGACATGGCTTTGCTCGAAATGCCAGTATCCGGATGAACTTGCTTCAACACTTTGTAAATGTAAATTGCGTAACTCTCCTTCCTCCTGCGTTTCTTTTTCTTATCACTCTTCGAAATATTTTTTTGAGCCTTGCCGGCTTTTTTCGCCGCTTTACCGCTTACTTTCGGTGGCATTTTCTACAATCGATTAGACGCGCGCAAAGTAACGGACTGACAAGGCCCACACCGGGCCGCAGCTATTTATTTGAGAACCGAGTCGGCCGACAAGCTCCGCCCCCGGGCATCGTTCGCCGAAGCGCTAATCCCATTGGTCCATGCCCATGTCCTATAAATAGCGCGCCCACGGTCTGCGAGAGCGTCATTGTGCTGTTAACGTTCGTGCGTGTACTATTAACGGTAATAACGATGTCGGGACGCGGAAAAGGAGGCAAAGTCAAAGGGAAAGCGAAGTCTCGTTCTAGCAGGGCCGGTTTACAGTTTCCGGTAGGTAGAATTCACCGATTACTTCGGAAAGGAAACTATGCGGAGAGGGTCGGCGCCGGAGCTCCGGTATATTTGGCGGCCGTAATGGAATATTTGGCCGCCGAAGTTTTGGAATTGGCCGGTAACGCGGCGAGGGACAATAAGAAAACCAGAATCATTCCGCGACATTTACAACTGGCGATCCGAAACGACGAGGAATTGAACAAATTATTATCGGGAGTAACGATCGCTCAGGGAGGTGTTTTGCCGAACATTCAAGCGGTTCTTTTGCCCAAGAAAACCGACAACAAAGCAAAATAAAAATTGCGGCGAGGGAAGACGATGGGAAAACGGTCCTTCTAAGGACCACAAATACTTTTCTATTTGAGATTTCGTTTCGTTTATTTAACAGATTATTAAAAAAAAAAAAAAAAAGAAACGTTCCTTCTTTTTACGTTTTCTCTTTCGGACTATAAGAAAACCGGTATAATACCTCGACATTTACAATTGCCGATCCCAGGAATTGAACAAATTATTATCCGAAGTTAAGATCGCTAGGTGGTTCTGTTGCCTAAGAAAACCGACAACAAAGCTAAATAAAGTTTTCGCCGGGAAGGAAGACGGTTCTTGTAAGGACCACAAATACTTTTCTATTTGAGATTTCGTTTCCTTTATTTCACAGATTTAATAATCACACTAACACGGGGAGAAATTAAAAATTCAAAACTTACCTCGACTCGATAATGGTTTGTTGGGCATTATACTCGAAATAACGAATAATCTTTGGAACGTATTTTGTGGTTCTGAAAAGAACCTTTTTTTTTTTTTTTTGTGTTTCCGCAAGATCGACGAAAAATTTAGCCACCAAATCCGTAAAGAGTTCTACCTTGTCTTTTTAGGGCGTACACCACGTCCATTGCCGTTACCGTTTTTCTTTTGGCGTGCTCCGTATAGGTTACCGCGTCTCTGATGACGTTTTCCAAAAACACCTTTAAAACGCCACGAGTTTCTTCGTAAATCAATCCGGAAATTCGTTTCACGCCTCCGCGACGGGCCAATCTTCTAATGGCCGGCTTGGTTATTCCCTGAATGTTATCCCTCAACACTTTGCGATGTCGCTTTGCACCACCTTTTCCCAAACCTTTGCCGCCTTTCCCTCTACCGGTCATTTTTAATACGAGCCGAGTTCTCTGATCGATATATAACAAACAAAACCGTCCGAAGTGCCACGATCAACTGACCGAAAACGGTCCGGCGCTTCGGTTTTGTCGAGTCGGAATTCGCCACGCCCAAAAAGGTCGATTGGACCAATGAGAAGAGAAAACGCTCGGGTACAAATTAAACGGACGGACGTTCGTGCGGCCATTATCTGTCGACGAGTGTTAGTGATTTGGTGTTCTAGTACGTCCGCGAACGTGTTTTATTATCATGGCCAGAACCAAGCAGACCGCTCGTAAATCGACCGGAGGAAAAGCGCCCCGAAAGCAGTTGGCGACCAAAGCGGCGAGAAAAAGTGCACCGGCAACCGGAGGAGTTAAAAAACCTCATCGCTACAGACCGGGCACCGTGGCTTTGAGAGAAATTAGACGTTATCAAAAGAGCACCGAACTATTGATCCGAAAATTACCGTTCCAACGACTGGTCAGAGAAATCGCTCAAGACTTTAAAACGGATCTGCGTTTCCAAAGTTCCGCGGTAATGGCGTTGCAAGAAGCGAGCGAAGCTTATCTCGTCGGTCTTTTCGAAGATACAAATTTGTGCGCCATTCATGCCAAACGAGTAACGATCATGCCGAAAGATATTCAATTGGCGAGGCGTATCAGGGGAGAGAGAGCTTAAGATTAATAATAATCTCTTTTATTATTATTAACAACAAACCGGTTCTTTTAAGAACCACAAATCATTTTCCTTTAAGATTTCGTTAAAAATTGAAAATAAAAAATAAAACTTTTTCATTTATTAATTATTTGAGAACGGCCCGGTTGGATTTTTTTTTTTTCGCAACTAACGACGTCTTTAAAAAAAATTATTAGTGGTTCTGAAAAGAACCCCCCCCACTCCCCGTT
>NW_026844312.1:12500-77500 GCF_029955315.1 Cylas formicarius
ACACGGCGGCATCCGGCTCTGCCGTTTCGACCCCAATGCCTCTAATCATTCGCTTTACCGGATGAAACTCGTACGCTACGAGCGCCAGCTATCCTGAGGGAAACTTCGGAGGGAACCAGCTACTAGATGGTTCGATTAGTCTTTCGCCCCTATACCCAGTTCCGACGATCGATTTGCACGTCAGAATCGCTACGGACCTCCATCAGGGTTTCCCCTGACTTCGTCCTGACCAGGCATAGTTCACCATCTTTCGGGTCCCAGCGTGTACGCTCTTGGTGCGCCTCTTCTCGCGATGAGAACGAGACGCCCCGGGAGTGCGAGGCGACCGCTTTAAAGGCGAATCGCCCATCCTCCCTCGGTTCGCGCGAGACGAACCTTTACTTTCATTACGCCTTTAGGTTTAGCGAATCCCAATGACTCGCGCACATGCTAGACTCCTTGGTCCGTGTTTCAAGACGGGTCCTGAAAGTACCCAAAGCTATAGCGTCGCAGATCGGTCACGCTTTTTTACGAGCGAGGGTCGGTTCGAGAACTTCGAGGCCAACAGTCACCGGAGGTCGGTACCGGCACCGGGTCCGATAGCCGACTAGTATCCGGAGCGCTTGCCGCGAGTCGAACGCTTTTAAAGCGACCCGTGACCTTTCTCGTACCGTCGAGCGAGTCGGTCAGGATACCGCGGGTCCGCGCGATTCGAGAAAACCGCGCGGGCTCCGCCGCGGACCTTAGACCGACGCCCGACGGATCGCGACGTCCTACCAGGAGAAAAGTGCACGCGTTCGATGCCGGGTCGAAAAACGTAAGGCGCGGAAAAGGTAACGGGTAACCGTCCTCCCCGTCGCGCGAACGTCTCGCGCCGACTCCGAAACGCGAATGAATTTCTCCCTTCGACCTTTCGGGTTTCTCAGGTTTACCCCTAAACGGTTTCACGTACTATTGAACTCTCTCTTCAAAGTGCTTTTCAACTTTCCCTCACGGTACTTGTTCGCTATCGGTCTCGTGGTCATATTTAGCCTTAGATGGAGTTTACCACCCGCTTAGGGCTGCACTCTCAAGCAACCCGACTCTGAGGAGATCCCTCCCGCGATCGACGGCGGTCGCTACGGGCCTGGCACCCTCTATGGGCTGTGGCCCCGTTCAAGAAGGACTTGGACGCGCCGGACGATCTCGGGATAACGGAACCTCCCTAACACCACATTTCCCGGCGCCCGGTATCGGCCGCGGGATTCGGTGCTGGGCTCTTCCCTGTTCGCTCGCAGCTACTGAGGGAATCCTAATTAGTTTCTTTTCCTCCGCTTATTAATATGCTTAAATTCGGCGGGTAGTCTCACCTGCTCTGAGGTCGATCGATAAAATCATTATATATATATATATATATATATATATATATATAAATATATATATAAAACGTAGACGTGAATTTCGAAACGGTTCAGCGTTTATATTTAAAACCGCTATATCCACCACTCGTTACGCGGCCGCAAACGATCAGACGTCGGACACCTTTTCTTCTTATCGAGAAAATAACGGACACGACGATCGTCAATTTTGCGCGGACCTGCGACATACGCGGGCGGTTTTAATTACGCTCGTCTCTCGCGCTTTTAAGCGAGCGCGACGCGACGAACCGGTGCGTCGAAAATCGACGTCGTTCGCAAACTCGGTCGCGTTCCTTAGAACGCGGCCGGAGTTTCGCTTTCGCGTTTTAAAACGTCGCGAGACCGGGTAGGAGAGAGATCGCGCGCTAAGCGCGAACGTGCTGTTGCTCCTCACTCCTTCCCGCGCTACACGTCCAACTCGCTCCGACGTTTCTCGCGCCTCGCGGGCGAAAAAACCGAGCAGTCTTTAAATTGGATACGACCCTCAGCCAGGAGTGGTCCGGGAACAGAATCCGAGGACCGCAATGTGCGTTCGAAATGTCGATGTTCATGTGTCCTGCAGTTCACAAGTTGACGCGCAATTAGCTGCGTTCTTCATCGACCCACGAGCCAAGTGATCCACCGTTTAGGGTAATCTTTTTTCGATCGGTTTAACGCTTTTCGTCTCCGAAAAAGAGTCGTCGGCGTTGTTATCGACACATACATTTTTTTTACGGAAGGCGAGGTATATACCTTTCGACGTAAAAAAAAAAAAAAAGTTCGATTTCGGGCCGGTCTATCCGACGGAACACTTCGCCGCGCGCCCTTTGTTCTTTATTATTCAGACGGTAGGCGCGCGCGCGTTCGCGTTCGGACGACCCGCGCCGGTTTAAAGTTTATATACACACCTCCTCGCGGGTCGCGGGTGGGTGTAAGTACTTTTCGGTGCTCCGGGCGAATATCGTTTGACACCTTGTCGACGGCGAGCGCGAAACTAGGTTTCGCGCTTCGAGTTCCGTCTAGGTACCCGGAATTTTGTCGGCGCTCCTCCTACTCCTACTCCTCTCTCCCCTTTTTTACGGTGGTCGAGTGGTCGTCGTAGTCGTCGAATTTAATCGTGGCCGACTTAAAGATCGACGCGAGATATTTTCGACCGAGCGTCAGCGACAAAAATTCGTTCGACTAAATAAAGACAAACTGTGTAATTTTTATTATCACTTTAATGATCCTTCCGCAGGTTCACCTACGGAAACCTTGTTACGACTTTTACTTCCTCTAAATGATCAAGTTTGGTCAACTTCCCGGACACATCGACGACGCCGAAACGCCATCGGCGTATCGGTCCGAAGACCTCACTAAATCATTCAATCGGTAGTAGCGACGGGCGGTGTGTACAAAGGGCAGGGACGTAATCAACGCGAGCTTATGACTCGCGCTTACTGGGAATTCCTCGTTCATGGGGAACAATTGCAAGCCCCAATCCCTAGCACGAAGGAGGTTCAGCGGGTTACCCGGGCCTCTCGGCCAGGGAGGACACGCTGATTCCTTCAGTGTAGCGCGCGTGCGGCCCAGAACATCTAAGGGCATCACAGACCTGTTATTGCTCAATCTCGTGCGGCTAGAAGCCGCCTGTCCCTCTAAGAAGAATTGTTTGTACGCAGACAGTAAAAACCGCGCGCGACAACGGGGCGAACCCCGAGCCGGCCGGCCTTTGAGATGTCTAAATACGCCTAGTTAGCAGGCTAGAGTCTCGTTCGTTATCGGAATTAACCAGACAAATCGCTCCACCAACTAAGAACGGCCATGCACCACCACCCACCGAATCAAGAAAGAGCTCTCAATCTGTCAATCCTTCCGGTGTCCGGGCCTGGTGAGGTTTCCCGTGTTGAGTCAAATTAAGCCGCAGGCTCCACTCCTGGTGGTGCCCTTCCGTCAATTCCTTTAAGTTTCAGCTTTGCAACCATACTTCCCCCGGAACCCAAAAGCTTTGGTTTCCCGGAAGCTGCCCGCCGAGTCATCGGAGGAACGTCGGCGGATCGCTAGCTGGCATAGTTTACAGTTAGAACTAGGGCGGTATCTGATCGCCTTCGAACCTCTAACTTTCGTTCTTGATCAATGAAAACGTTTTTGGCAAATGCTTTCGCTTCTGTCCGTCTTGCGACGATCCAAGAATTTCACCTCTAACGTCGCAATACGAATGCCCCCATCCGTTCCTATTAATCATTACCTCGGGGTTCCGAAAACCAACAAAATAGAACCGAGGTCCTATTCCATTATTCCATGCACACAGTATTCAGGCGAAGTTTTAGCCTGCTTTAAGCACTCTAATTTGTTCAAAGTAAACGTGCCGGCCCACCTCGACACTCAATGAAGAGCACCGCGGCAGGATTGAGTTGGACCGCCCGCGTGAACGGGCTAAGTCCACCGGCAGGACGTCTCGCGGCACGCCAGTTAACACCGCGGACGATGAACCGGCGGCGCGAGACACAAATTCGACTACGAGCTTTTTAACCGCAACAACTTTAATATACGCTATTGGAGCTGGAATTACCGCGGCTGCTGGCACCAGACTTGCCCTCCAATTGATCCTCGTTAAAGGGTTTAGAGTGTACTCATTCCGATTACGGGGCCTCGGATGAGTCCCGTATCGTTATTTTTCGTCACTACCTCCCCGTGCCGGGAGTGGGTAATTTGCGCGCCTGCTGCCCTCCTTGGATATGGTAGCCGTTTCTCAGGCTCCCTCTCCGGAATCGAACCCTGATTCCCCGTTACCCGTTACGACCATGGTAGGCGCAGAACCTACCATCGACAGTTGATAAGGCAGACATTTGAAAGATGCGTCGCCGGTGCGAGACCGTGCGATCAGCGTAAAGTTATTCAGAGTCACCAAGTTGAACGATGTCGGGCGCGAACCCGCCACCGATTGGTTTTGATCTAATAAAAGCACTCCTTCCGTCTCCGGTCGGACCTCTGTTTGCATGTATTAGCTCTAGAATTACCACAGTTATCCAAGTAATTGTGGGTACGATCTAAGGAACCATAACTGATTTAATGAGCCTTTCGCGGTTTCACCTTAATTTGGCTTGTACTGAAACATGCATGGCTTAATCTTTGAGACAAGCATATGACTACTGGCAGGATCAACCAGGGAGCTGTTCTACGTGTCGAGCGCGCCGCCGCCGCCGCCGCCACGGATGACGACGATCGGGCGCGGTACGACAACAAACAGTCTCTTTTTTAAAAATAATAATTACGCGCGCGAAACGCGTTTATTTTATTTTTAAATAGAAACAGACGCGACCACTTTGTGTGGCGGTGATAGCGTGCGAGTACGGAAATGAACCGTTCCCGACGCCACACTCGTTATTATTATTATTCGGACGCGATCCGTCCAATTTTTTTTTGTTGGTAATAAATATCGAGACGACGTGAGTGCGCGATCAAACAATCCGACTCGCGCGCGCATAATAAGCTTTAAAATGCGGCGCGCGTCGAACCGATGTGCCTCGGGCAACGAACGTCGATCGACGGAAATTTTCGGACATTCTCTCGATCACTCTTCGCTAGATTGAAAGCGACACGAGATTTCTCGAAAGAAACGTTCCGGATTCGCATATAAACTCGCTCGGTTAGATGAGAGTTATCGCAAATTTTTCGGAAGAAAAATATTATAGGGCGACCGCTTTCGAACCACGAAGTGCCAAATCTTACTTTAAAACACCCGCTAAGTTCGCGATCTAGCTGTATAAGGTGCGGAGCCTTAAAATGTTTTCGAACGCTCGAGCAATCGCTGCTACGAAGACGGGCCGATGGCAAACGAAAAACGGTCTACGTTCCCGTACCGATGAAGGAAACCAATTTTTCTTAAAAAATTGAACCCACGATACGAAAATGTTAAGCGAGCCAATTAATCGCGCCAAACGGTCGACTCGAAGGCGATCTAACGATCGAAAAAGCATTTTGCTCTGCGAAGGGAGAAGTGTCTATACGCACGACGCGGCGGTCGCGCTCGAGACCATCTCACCTATTATAGGTAACGGACCATTCCTTAGTCTTCCGAACGTTTCACGTGAAAACCCGAATATCGGCTGCGGCGGGCAAATAAAGTTCGGAGCGAAACTTTCGCTCGTGGTTACGTTCGATTTGGTTAAAGCGGGCACTTTTTCAAATATTTTTTTTTCTTTACTTACTTTTGTTAACTGACCGCCGGTTCCGGTTCCGACTTAAAAATAAATCGCCGTCCCCGGATTTTGTCGGACGATACTCTCCATCATTTTTAATTTCGGGTGTTTGCATTTTTTTTTCTCGCGATTTAATAAATTCATTATTAAACATTTATAAGTCCGTCTTCTTTAATATTGCGGACCAGCGGGAAGAGAGTTTTGTTTTTTTTTTTTTTATTTTATTCATTTTAACATATACTCCCATAAAAGGTTTTTGCCGCTAGCCGCGAGCAGAGAAAAATAAGCAAAACTAACCGAAACAAAGCAAAAATAAGCAAAACTAACCAAAATTAACCGAATATAACCAAAATTAAACAAAACTAACCAAAAGGAACAAAAATAACCACAACTAAGCAAAATTAATCATAACAAACCAAAATTGGCCAAAGTTCGGCAAAACAAACCAAATTATCCAAAACTAAGCAAAATTAAGCAAAAGTAGTCAAAATTAACAAAAACAAGCCAAACTTATCCTGAACAAACCAAAACTAACGATAATTAAGCAAAAATAGGAAACGTTCACAAAAACTAACCGAAACGAACCATAACTAACTAATAGCGGCCGAAACTGGAAATAATAAACCAAAGTAAACAAAACTAAGCAAAATTAAGCAAAAGTAGTCAAAATTAACAAAAACAAGCCAAACTTATCCTAAACAAACCAAAACTAACGATAATTAAGCAAAAATAGGAAACGTTCACAAAAACTAACCGAAATGAACCCTAACTAACTAATAGCGGCCGAAACTGGAAATAATAAACCAAAGTAACCAAAACTAAGCAAAATTAAGCAAAAGTAGTCAAAATTAACAAAAACAAGCCAAAATTATCCTAAACAAACCCAAAACTAACGATAATCCTAACTAACCAATAGCGGCCGAAACTGGAAATAATAAACCAAAGTAACCAAAACTAGCGAAAATTCAGCAAAAGAAACCAAAATTAACCGTGTAACAAACCCAAATCAACCAAACCAAAAAAAAAAACATGCAAAACTTCACCAAAACGAACCACAATTCGCAAAAACTAAACAAACACAAACAAAATTAAGCACACTCAAATAAAAAGTAATCAAAACTACGTTCAACACGAACTGACCTAATTAAATAAAAAAATAGGAAAATTCAATTTTGCTAACCAAAAACGTCAATCGAAATAAACGCGAAACCGGGTTCCTGCCATTTATTTCGACGATAAGCACTTTTATCTAACTATGATTCGAAAAAAAAAAAAATAAGAAAGAAAGATATGAATAAACGAATTGATTAATATATAAAAATTGTGGTTCTGAAAAGAACCGTTTTTGGTGAATTTACACTCTCCAAGTCGACGCTCATTTATTTAGAACTGGTGTATTTTGTGACGGCTTTGGTCCCTTCACTGACGGCGTGCTTGGCCAACTCTCCGGGCAACAACAATCTCACGGCCGTTTGAATCTCTCTGCTAGTAATAGTGGATCGCTTATTATAGTGAGCCAAACGAGAAGCTTCGGCGGCAATCCTTTCGAAAATGTCGTTTACGAACGAATTCATAATGGACATGGCTTTGCTCGAAATGCCAGTATCCGGATGAACTTGCTTCAACACTTTGTAAATGTAAATTGCGTAACTCTCCTTCCTCCTGCGTTTCTTTTTCTTATCACTCTTCGAAATATTTTTTTGAGCCTTGCCGGCTTTTTTCGCCGCTTTACCGCTTACTTTCGGTGGCATTTTCTACAATCGATTAGACGCGCGCAAAGTAACGGACTGACAAGGCCCACACCGGGCCGCAGCTATTTATTTGAGAACCGAGTCGGCCGACAAGCTCCGCCCCCGGGCATCGTTCGCCGAAGCGCTAATCCCATTGGTCCATGCCCATGTCCTATAAATAGCGCGCCCACGGTCTGCGAGAGCGTCATTGTGCTGTTAACGTTCGTGCGTGTACTATTAACGGTAATAACGATGTCGGGACGCGGAAAAGGAGGCAAAGTCAAAGGGAAAGCGAAGTCTCGTTCTAGCAGGGCCGGTTTACAGTTTCCGGTAGGTAGAATTCACCGATTACTTCGGAAAGGAAACTATGCGGAGAGGGTCGGCGCCGGAGCTCCGGTATATTTGGCGGCCGTAATGGAATATTTGGCCGCCGAAGTTTTGGAATTGGCCGGTAACGCGGCGAGGGACAATAAGAAAACCAGAATCATTCCGCGACATTTACAACTGGCGATCCGAAACGACGAGGAATTGAACAAATTATTATCGGGAGTAACGATCGCTCAGGGAGGTGTTTTGCCGAACATTCAAGCGGTTCTTTTGCCCAAGAAAACCGACAACAAAGCAAAATAAAAATTGCGGCGAGGGAAGACGATGGGAAAACGGTCCTTCTAAGGACCACAAATACTTTTCTATTTGAGATTTCGTTTCGTTTATTTAACAGATTATTAAAAAAAAAAAAAAAAAGAAACGTTCCTTCTTTTTACGTTTTCTCTTTCGGACTATAAGAAAACCGGTATAATACCTCGACATTTACAATTGCCGATCCCAGGAATTGAACAAATTATTATCCGAAGTTAAGATCGCTAGGTGGTTCTGTTGCCTAAGAAAACCGACAACAAAGCTAAATAAAGTTTTCGCCGGGAAGGAAGACGGTTCTTGTAAGGACCACAAATACTTTTCTATTTGAGATTTCGTTTCCTTTATTTCACAGATTTAATAATCACACTAACACGGGGAGAAATTAAAAATTCAAAACTTACCTCGACTCGATAATGGTTTGTTGGGCATTATACTCGAAATAACGAATAATCTTTGGAACGTATTTTGTGGTTCTGAAAAGAACCTTTTTTTTTTTTTTTTGTGTTTCCGCAAGATCGACGAAAAATTTAGCCACCAAATCCGTAAAGAGTTCTACCTTGTCTTTTTAGGGCGTACACCACGTCCATTGCCGTTACCGTTTTTCTTTTGGCGTGCTCCGTATAGGTTACCGCGTCTCTGATGACGTTTTCCAAAAACACCTTTAAAACGCCACGAGTTTCTTCGTAAATCAATCCGGAAATTCGTTTCACGCCTCCGCGACGGGCCAATCTTCTAATGGCCGGCTTGGTTATTCCCTGAATGTTATCCCTCAACACTTTGCGATGTCGCTTTGCACCACCTTTTCCCAAACCTTTGCCGCCTTTCCCTCTACCGGTCATTTTTAATACGAGCCGAGTTCTCTGATCGATATATAACAAACAAAACCGTCCGAAGTGCCACGATCAACTGACCGAAAACGGTCCGGCGCTTCGGTTTTGTCGAGTCGGAATTCGCCACGCCCAAAAAGGTCGATTGGACCAATGAGAAGAGAAAACGCTCGGGTACAAATTAAACGGACGGACGTTCGTGCGGCCATTATCTGTCGACGAGTGTTAGTGATTTGGTGTTCTAGTACGTCCGCGAACGTGTTTTATTATCATGGCCAGAACCAAGCAGACCGCTCGTAAATCGACCGGAGGAAAAGCGCCCCGAAAGCAGTTGGCGACCAAAGCGGCGAGAAAAAGTGCACCGGCAACCGGAGGAGTTAAAAAACCTCATCGCTACAGACCGGGCACCGTGGCTTTGAGAGAAATTAGACGTTATCAAAAGAGCACCGAACTATTGATCCGAAAATTACCGTTCCAACGACTGGTCAGAGAAATCGCTCAAGACTTTAAAACGGATCTGCGTTTCCAAAGTTCCGCGGTAATGGCGTTGCAAGAAGCGAGCGAAGCTTATCTCGTCGGTCTTTTCGAAGATACAAATTTGTGCGCCATTCATGCCAAACGAGTAACGATCATGCCGAAAGATATTCAATTGGCGAGGCGTATCAGGGGAGAGAGAGCTTAAGATTAATAATAATCTCTTTTATTATTATTAACAACAAACCGGTTCTTTTAAGAACCACAAATCATTTTCCTTTAAGATTTCGTTAAAAATTGAAAATAAAAAATAAAACTTTTTCATTTATTAATTATTTGAGAACGGCCCGGTTGGATTTTTTTTTTTTCGCAACTAACGACGTCTTTAAAAAAAATTATTAGTGGTTCTGAAAAGAACCCCCCCCACTCCCCGTTGCTTTGTAAAACCGGACGAGTTTTTATTTCGACCTCTGGTATATTTGGTGACGGCTTTCGTTCTTCTGCTTTTTCGCGGCGGCTTTTCCACCGGTTTTCGAAGGCATTATTATTCACAAAGAAAAGCGGTCTTCGCGATCGAAATGAGAAAAAACCCCGGCGAACGTATTTATATCGCGACGGAGTCGGTCAACAAGCTCCGCCCCCTGTTCGCTTTTCGGTGGGAGGAGCTTGTCAACGGACTTTCTTCTCATATAAATACGTTCGCGGGGATATTTCTCTTAATGTTTGCGTGATCGTCGTCGGAATCGACTACGCTTCGTTGTTAAACGAGATGCAGTTTAAAATTCGCCGGCGGATAAGTTAGAATAAGTTTGTCGTAGGGAGAACGAAATGGAAAAGAGAAAAAAGAAGAAAAAGAGAAGTCCTTTTCGAGATTTTTTAATAAATTTATACTTATATATATTTTTTAAAGAAATCGTTTTCTATTTACCCCCGAGACGCCCGGGATTCGAGTTTGCCTTTGAAGATAGTTACGAATTCGATAGCGATTTTTTTTGTGGTTCTGATAAGAACCGTTTCGAAAATTTCGTTTTTTTTTTAAACACCCATCGACGTTCTCTCGGCGGTTCATTTCTTCTTTTTGGGCGAGACGGGCTTTTTAACTTTGCCGGAAGCGGCTACGGGAGGCGATTTTGCCGTTTTGGGTTTGGGCGCTTTCGGTTTCTTCGTCGGTCCCTTGTTTGATTTTTTGGCTTTCGAAGGCGATTTGGTTTTAATCGACGCCGCTACCGCCGTTCCGGCGGCGCCTTTGGCGGTTTTCTTTTCGGCGGATTTTTTAGCTGCCGATTTCTTCTCCACGGACGACGCGGCGGCCCCGCTTTTTCCTTTTCCCTTCGGAGAGGCGGCGACCGCCTTTTTTACGGCGGGCTTCGAAGAAGCGCCACCACCACCACCTGCGGCGCCAGATTTTTCTCCGGTGGTTTTTTTCGGAGACGCTTTCTTCGTTCTGGTCACGGACTTCTTTTTTTCCGAGGATGAGGACGCGGCTCCGCTTTTCGCCGAATTAGAAGTCGAAGACGCCAATTTGAACGAACCGGACGCACCTTTGCCCTTGGTTTGAACCAAAGTTCCCGCAGCGACGGCCGACTTCAAGTACTTTTTAATGAAAGGAGCCACTTTTTCGGCGTCCACTTTGTAGTTGGCGGCCACGTATTTTTTTATGGCTTGCAACGAAGAACCGCCTCTCTCTTTTAGTCCCTTTATGGCGTTGTTTACCATTTCGGAAGTCGGCGGATGGTTGGGTTTCGTTCTGGGATTCTTGGCTTTCTTTTCCTTTTTCACGGTCGTCGACGAAGACGAAGAAATGGTCGCGGAGGTTTGAGCCGGAGAAGAAGCGGCCGACGCGGTCGACACTTTCACTTCGCTTTCTGCCATATTATCGCAAATACTGACGACGGAAAACAACGGCGACAAAAACAACGACAACACGAGTACGAGTACCGCGCGCGCGTCGAAATTAATAAATTCGGTTAGGCCGGCGAACGAATTCGACTATGGTCGGACGGACAATCGGAGGACTGAACGCCGTCGGATTTACGCTAGGAAAGAGCCCGGCTTCGGCGGTGAGGTTCCGCGCTTCGCAGCGATCGTTTTTTTTCCATGTTTCGGCCGACGTTTAAAAACGAAACGGACCGCTATTTCGAATAAGGTTTTAAAATACTATAAAGTTTGTTTCGCGAGCGAGCAGAACCCGAAGCGAGAGAGATTTTCGAACTAAAATCACGACGAAAGTGGAGCTTTCAAATTTTCAAGGTAAACAATCGAAAAGCGAGTTTTTTTTTTGATTCGGGCTAAAGTTTCGCGGTCGAAGTTTTACCGGAATCGAAGCCCGCAATGTTCGACTCGCGACCGATAATTTTTCGACTTTTCGTTCGACGTCGCTCGGCGGAGAAAGCGATTTTCGCGATCGCGTGTCCCGCCCGTTTCCTATACCCACCCGACACCTATTACACTCCGTTTCGAGTTCCCGTTTCCAGTTTCTGTTTTTTAAACTTACGATTTCGATTCGTATCGCGCGAACGACGGAAATAAGGAACAAAAAAAAGCGGTATTTATTTCGGAGAACCTAGACCGAATTAAAAGAAATCACAAACACCGGGCGCGCGTTTCGAAGTCGGCGTCGATATCTAACACTAACGACACGCCTTCGAAGAGGAGACCCCGAAGGTTTTCCGAAGCTTTTAGGGATGCCTCGGAAAGAAAATTTCGAAAACCGGGCCCCGATTTTTCTTAAAAAAAAAAAAAAAAACAAAACAAAAAAAACAAACATCGAATTTCGAGCGACGTCCGGGGGGTGGAATTAGTGGCAACAAAAAAAGCTAACTAATCCGTTTTCGCTTCCGTTCGTTTTTTCTTTAAGAAACGAGAGTAGGCCGGCCGGTCGGCCGGCAAGTAAGGTCTTAAAAAAATTAACCGCGTAAAAAAGGCGAACGTAAAATGGAAAATCGCTTTTCCTTTTACGTTCGCCTTTTTTTTTTTTTCTCTCTTTTTTTTTTTCCATCGATCGTCGAGGGGTCTCGTCTAACCGACAAGACGAATCCCCAAGCTAAGGGCTGAGTCTCAACAGATCGCAGTGTGGTAACTGCTCTACCGAGTACAACACCCTGCCAGGTACGTAAGTCGTCTACAGACAATTCCGAGTTCCGACATCGAAACGATTGACCCACGATCGGCCGCCTGAAGGTCTGATCGGACGTGGCAAGGATCGATCCCGCCGCCGATCGGCGACCTCGAGCGGCAATCGGGCTCGTGCGACGGCCGGCGCGGACGCCGACCGCCTAGTAAAGTCACATTGTTTTGAGCCTTTCGACTCTCGGAACTCCAAGAGATATCGTTGCCGCCTTCGACTAGAAAGGATACGGCCTTAGAGGCGTTCAGGCATAAACCAACGGATGGTAGCTTCGCACCATAGCCCGCTCGAGCTAGTGCGTGAACCAAATGTCCGAACCTGCGGTTCCTCTCGTACTGAGCAGGATTACTATCGCAACGACGGGTCATCAGTAGGGTAAAACTAACCTGTCTCACGACGGTCTAAACCCAGCTCACGTTCCCTATTTACGGGTGAACTAGCTACGTACAGACCGCCTCCATATACAGACCGCCTCCATATACAGACCGCCTCCATATACGGACCGCCTCCATATACAGACCGCCTCCATATACAGATCGTCTCTGTATACGGACCGCCTCCATATACAGACCGCCTCCGTATACGGACCGCCTCCATATACAGACCGCCTCCATATACAGACCGCCTCCATATACAGACCGCCTCCATATACAGACCGCCTCCATATACCGACCGTCTACATATACAGACCGCCTCCATATACAGATCGCCTCTGTATACGGACCGCCTTCGTATACAGACCGCCTCCATATACGGACCGCCTCCATATACAGACCGCCTCCATATACAGACCGCTTCCATATACGGACCGCCTCCATATACGGACCGCCTTTATATACAGACCGCCTCTATATACAGACCGCCTACATATACAGACCGTCTCCATATAAGGACCGCCTCTATATACAGATCGCCTCTGTATACGGACCGCCTTCGTATACAGACCGCCTCCATATACGGACCGCCTCCATATACAGACCGCCTCCATATACAGACCGCCTACATATACAGACCGCCTCCATATACGGACCGCCTCCATATACAGACCGCCTCCCTATACAGACCGCCTCTATATACAGATCGCCTCTGTATACGGACCACCTTCGTATACAGACCGCCTCCATATACGGACCGCCTCCATATACAGACCGCCTACATATACAGACCGCCTCCATATACAGACCGCCTCCATATACGGACCGCCTCCATATACAGACCGCCTCCATATACAGACCGCCTACATATACAGACCGCCTCCCTATACAGACCGCCTCCATATACCGACCGCCTCCGTATACGGACCGCCTCCATATATAGACCGCCTCCATATACGGACCGCTTCCATATACAGACCGCCTTCATATACAGACCGCCTCTATATACAGACGGCCTCCATATACAGACCGCCTCCATATACAGACCGCCTCCGTATACGGACCGCCTCCATATACAGACGGCCTCCATATACAGACCGTCTCTATATACAGATCGCCTTTGTATACGGACCGCCTTCGTATACGGACTGGCTTTGTATATGGATCGTCTTCATAGAGAGAACACTTTCATAAATAGATTGTTTTCACAAAGAAATTATATTTTTATATAAACAATCAATTTATCATTTTTTTTAAATACTCGCTCTACTGCGCTTCGCTCGTGATTAAACTGTTTGAAATAATATTTTTATATTTAATTAATTTATATGTAATAAAATTAAATAAAACTGAACATGAGATGTAAATAGAAATATCCGTTAATTAAATATATTTTAACGATATGTTTTTTTAGACACTCGCTCCGCTGCGCTCCGCTCGTGACTAAACTGTTGAATATAATGTTTTTATATATAATTAATTTGTTTTGGTAAAAGAAAATTATAAATTGAAATAATTTTTTTTTTTTACTAATGAAGTTTTAAATACATATTTTTGAGTTTATTATTATTATATATTATTAATTTATATTTAATTTTATTTAAAAAATAAATAAAATGAAATGTGGCAAATATTATTTTGTATTAAAAATGTAAGTAAAAAGATTTCTTTATTCGTAAGATGTTTTGTATGTTTTTTTAGACACTCGCTCCGCTGCGCTCCGCTCGTGACTAAACTGTTGAATATAATGTTTTTATATATAATTAATTTGTTTCGGTAAAAGAAAATTAAAATTAAAATGAAAAATTTTTTGGTACTAATGAAGTTTTAAAAACATATTTTTGAGTTTATTATTATTATATATTATAAATTTATATCTAATTATATTTAAAAAAATAAATAAAATGAAATGTGGCAAAAATTATTTTGTATTAAAAATGTAAGTAAAAAGATTTCCTTATTCGTAAGATGTTTGGTATGTTTTTTAGACACTCGCTCCGCTACGCTCCGCTCGTGACTAAAGTGTTGAATATAATGTTTTTATATATAATTATTTTGTTTTGGTAAAAGAAAATTAAAATTGAAATTTTTTGGTACTAATAAAGTTTTAAAAACATATTTTTGAGTTTATTATTATTATATATTATTAATTTATATTTAAAAAAATTAAAAAAAATGAAGTGTTGGCAAAAATTATTTTGTATTAAAAATGTAAATTTCAATTATTATAAATTAGTGCTTTGAACATAACTTTTTGCGAAAACAAAACATTGGACACAATTTTAAATCATTGCATCGTCTTCAGCGAACCTCAAAACCCCCGGAACCACCTTCAAATTCCAATTATTACGAATTAATGCTCTGAAGATGGCTTCCTACTAAAACGAAACGTCGGACACAATTGTAAATCATTGCATCGTCTTCAGCGCGCCTTAAAATCCCCGGAACCACCTTCAAATTTCAATTATTACGAATTAGTGCTCTGAAGATGGCTTCCTGCGAAAACGAAACGTCGGACACAATTTTAAGTCATTGCATCGTCTTCAGCGAACCTCAAAACCCCCGGAACCACCTTCAAATTCCAATTATTACGAATTAGTGCTCTGAAGATGGCTTCCTACTAAAACGAAACGTCGGACACAATTTTAAATCATTGCATCGTCTTCAGCGCACCTTAAAACCCCCGGAACCACCTTCAAATTCCAATTATTACGAATGAGTACTCTGAAGATGGCTTCCTGCGAGAACGAAACGTCGGACACAATTTTAAATCATTGCATCGTCTTCAGCGAACCTCAAAACCCCCGGAACCACCTTCAAATTCCAATTATTACGAATTAGTGCTCTGAAGATGGCTTCCTGCGAAAACGAAACGTCGGACACAATTTTAAATCATTGCATCGTCTTCAGCGAACCTCAAAATCCCCGGAACCACCTTCAAATTCCAATTATTACGAATTAGTGCTCTGAAGATGGCTTCCTACTAAAACGAAACGTCGGACACAATTTTAAATCATTGCATCGTCTTCAGCGCACCTTAAAACCCCCGGAACCACCTTCAAATTCCAATTATTACGAATGAGTACTCTGAAGATGGCTTCCTGCGAGAACGAAACGTCGGACACAATTTTAAATCATTGCATCGTCTTCAGCGAACCTCAAAACCCCCGGAACCACCTTCAAATTCCAATTATTACGAATTAGTGCTCTGAAGATGGCTTCCTGCGAAAACGAAACGTCGGACACAATTTTAAATCATTGCATCGTCTTCAGCGAACCTCAAAACCCCCGGAACCACCTTCAAATTCCAATTATTACGAATTAGTTCTCTGAAGATGGCTTCTTGCGAAAACGAAACGTCGGACACGATTTTAAATCATTGCATCGTCTTCAGCGAACCTCAAAACCCCCGGAACCACCTTCAAATTCCAATTATTACGAATTAGTGCTCTGAAGATGGCTTCCTGCGAAAACGAAACGTCGGACACAATTTTAAATTATTGCATCGTCTTCAGCGAACCTCAAAACCCCCGGAATCACATTCAAATTCCAATTATTACGAATTAGTTCTCTGAAGATGGCTTCTTGCGAAAACGAAACGTCGGACCGAATTTTAAATCATTGCATCGTCTTCAGCGCACCTCAAAACCCCCGGAACCACCTTCAAATTCCAATTATTACGAATGAGTACTCTGAAGATGGCTTCCTGCGAAAACGAAACGTCGGACACAATTTTAAATCATTGCATCGTCTTCAGCGAACTTCAAAACCCCCGGAACCACCTTCAAATTCCAATTATTAGGAATTAGTGCTCTGAAGATGGCTTCCTGCGAAAACGAAACGTCGGACACAATTTTAAATCATTGCACCGTCTTCAGCGAACCTCAAAACCCCCGGAACCACCTTCAAATTCCAATTATTACGAATTAGTATTCTGAAGATGGCTTCCTGCGAAAACGAAACGTCGGACACAATTTTAAATCATTGCATCGTCTTCAGCGAACCTCAAAACCCCCGGAACCACCTTCATATTCCAATTATTACGAATTAGTGCTCTGAAGATGGCTTCCTGCGAAAACGAAACGTCGGACACAATTTTAAATCATTGCATCGTTTTCAACGAACCTCAAAACCCCCGGAACCACCTTCAAATTCCAATTATTACGAATTAGTGCTCTGAAGATGGCTTCCTGCGAAAACGAAACGTCGGACACAATTTTAAATCATTGCATCGTTTTCAGCGAACCTCAAAACCCCCGGAACCACCTTCAAATTCCAATTATTACGAATTAGTACTCTGAAGATGGTTTCTTGCGAAAACGAAACGTCGGACACAATTTTAAATCATTGCATCGTTTTCAGCGCACCTAAAAACCCCCCGAAATCTCCTTCAAATTACAATTATTACAAATTAGTGCTCTGAAAATGCCTTCCTATTAAAACGAAACGTCGGACACAATTTTAAATAATTGCATCGTCTTCAGCGCACCTCAAAACCCCCATAACCGCCTTCGATACCGTTATCATTCATGACGTCATTCCAAGGAATATCTATAATGAAAGGAGCCTCCCACGACATGCATGGACCAATAGGATCAAAGATTAGGAAAATTACACGTATAATCATCGGACCAATCACAGTAAAGCATTCAAATCGATCTCATAGCCTGCTCCTGAATTAGAAACATTATTTTCACAATATTAACATTTCTATTTTTTTTTTTAATACTTACGTAGCTCCGAGAGGATTGAAATTTTTTTTGAAGTTGAAGGTTAATAAGGTCTATTCACAGCCACTATAAAATCCCCCCCCACCCCCCATTTTTAGTTAATATTTCCGATTTATTCTTTCAATGTTTGTCATAATTTTCTTTAAAAATTTAGATTTTTAATTTTTTAAAATACTTACGTTACTCGGAGAAGGTTGACATTTTTATCAAGGATGGAGGTCAATGAGGTCTATTCACAGATACCATAAAACTCCCCCCACCCCACTCCATTCAAATAATATTAATTATTTTTGAAAAATTTGCAGCCTTATGTATAAACCGCTCTCGGCGACAAATGGTGAAACTTGTGGAAATCTTTTTGATATCGTTAGATAGAGAAAGGACCAAGGTACTTAACGTGTAAATTTCAATTTTTCAAAATAATGAGTAAATAAGATATAAAACGTTAAAAATTGATTATTAATTTTGAAGTCAATTTTTCCATTTAAAATAAGATTTTAAGGTTATTTCTCGGCCCGTACCGCTCCGAGTAAGCTGAAATTTTTGCGAAAGATACACACTAATGAGGTCTATTCGTAGATACTATAACGTCCCCCCCAACCCCCCCTTTTTGGTTAATATTTGCATTTTATTATTTTCGTATTTATCATCTTTTTCTTCAAAAATTTTAAATTTTTAATTTTTCAAACTATCTACGTTTCTCCCAGAAGGTTGAAATTTTTATCAAAGTTAGAGGTCAATGAGGTCTATTCGTAAATACCATAACGTCTGTCTCCAGCCCTCGCCATCATTAATTAATAATCTCAAATTATAATTTTCATGGATATCATGATACTCCTCAAAAATTCCTATTTTTATTTTTTTTAAATACCTGCATTACTTCGAAGGGATTGATTTTTTTTTAAAAGATGGAAGTCAATGAGGTCTATAAATAAAAATTATAAAGTCCTCCTCAGCTCTCACTATTTAAATATAAATAATAATTAATACAATTTTTGAAAAAAATGCAGTCTCCAACAAAAAGCATTCCAGACAAAAAACTATAGAACCTGTGTAAGATCTTTTAGTATCATTAAATAGAGAAAAGACCAAAGTATATAATGAATAGGTTTTTAAATTCCTAGAATCATAAATAACGGAAATATAAAACATTTTTTGAAAAAAATCCGTTTTTATTGTTAATATTTCGTTCCCCGGAAGGACTAAGAAAGTTATAATTAAACAACTGACTATTTTTTTTGAATACCCACCCGACTCCCTATCTTCGCACCAAATTTGAGCCGGATCGGTTAACATCGACCTCGATCCAAATTTTCATGAGTGTTTGGTCGTGATTTTGTCCAAAAATTTATGTTTTTGGTTTTTTAAAATACCTACGTCGCTCCGAGAAGATTGAAATTTTATCAAAAGATGGAGGTCGACGAGGTCTATCCGTAGATACCATAAAGTCCCCCCCAGCCCCCTCCATTTAATTGCAATTAAGCATTTTTAAAAAATTTGCAGCCTCCCACAAAAACCGCTCCCGACGGCAAACCATACGACTTGAATAAAACTTTTTGATATCGTCGGATAGAGGAAAGACCAAGGTATACAGCGTATAAATCTCAAATTCTCAAAATTGTAAATAAGCGAGATATTAAACTTTGAAAATCGACCATCGATTTTCGGGCCGATTTTTGAGCCCGAAATGCGATTTCGAGGTGATTTCTCAAAACTGGATAAAATTTTGCATTGGGGGGTTTTCGGGGACGAGAAATTCGAATTTGTAATTATTTTTGGAAAAAAACCATAAATTATCGATGATTTATCAATATAACCCATTTTCCCGTATACCCTGCATTTATAATATTTTTTTAATTTTTTCAAATACTTACGTTATTCCGAGAAGGTTAAAATTTTTATCAAAGATGAAGATCAATGAGATCTATTTACAGATATCATAAAATTTTCCCCAGCCCGCTCCGTTTAAATGTAATTAATTATTCAACATAAATTTATAACCCCATGAAAAAACCGTTCCTGACGACAAACGGTATAACTTGTGGGAATCATTTTAGGATTTTTTTATAGATAAAGAACCAAAGTATTTACCACATAAATTTCAAATTCTCAATATTATAAACAAATAAGATATAAAACATTCAAAATTGATTATTGATGTTTAAGCCGATTTTTCCATTTAAACTGAGATTTTTAGGTTATTTCTCAACCCATATGAATCCGAAAAAGTTGAAATTTTTATGAAAGATACACACCAATGAGGTCTATTGGTAGATACTATAACGTCCCCCCCAACCCCCCCTTTTTGATTAATATTTGCATGTTATTATTTTCGTGTTTATCATGTTTTTCTTCAAAAATTTCAAATTTTTAATTTTTTAAACTATCTACGTTTCTCCCAGAAGGTTGAAATTTTTATCAAAGTTAGAGGTCAATGAGGTCTATTCGTAAATACCATAACTTCTGTCTCCAGCCCTCGCCATCATTAATTAATAATCTCAAATTAAAATTTTCATGGATATCATGATACTCCTCAAAAATTCCTATTTTTATTTTTTTTAAATACCTGCATTACTTCGAAGGGATTGATTTTTTTTTAAAAGATGGAAGTCAATGAGGTCTATAAATAAAAATTATAAAGTCCTCTTCAGGTCTCACCATTTAATTATAAATAATTATTAATACTAATTTTTAAAAATTGCAGTCTCCGACATAAACCGTTCCTGACCAAAAACCATACAACTTGTGTAAGATCTTTTCATATCATTAAATAGAGAAAAGACCAAAGTATATAATGAATAGGTTTTTAAATTCCTAGAATCATAAATAACGGAAATATAAAACATTTTTTGAAAAAAATCCGTTTTTTTTGTTAATATTTCGTCCCCTGGAAGGACTAAGAAAGTTATAATTAAACAACTGACTATTTTTTTTGAATACCCCCCCGACCCCCTATCTTCGTGCCAAATTTGAGCCGGATCGGTTAACATCGACCTCGATCCAAATTTTCATGAGTGTTTGGTCGTGATTTTGTCCAAAAATTTATGTTTTTGGTTTTTTAAAATACCTACGTCGCTCCGAGAAGATTGAAATTTTATCAAAAGATGGAGATCGACGAGGTCTATCCGTAGATACCATAAAGTCCCCCCCAGCCCCTTCCATTTAATTGCAATTAAGCATTTTTTAAAAATTTGCAACCTCCCACAAAAGCCGCTCCCAACGGCAAACGACACGACTTGGATAAAACTTTTTGATATCGTCGGATAGAGGAAAGACCAAGGTATATAACGTATAAATTTCAAATTCTCAAAATTATAAATAAGCGAGATATTAAACTTTGAAAATCGACCATCGATTTTCGGGCCGATTTTTGAGCCCGAAATGCGATTTCGAGGTGATTTCTCAAAACTGGATAAAATTTTGCATTGGGCGGTTTTCGGGGACGAGAAATTCGAATTTGTAATTATTTTTGGAAAAAAACCATGAATTATCGATGATTTATCAATATAACCCATTTTCCCGTATACCCTGCATTTATAATGTTTTTTTAATTTTTTCAAATACTTACGTTGTTCCGAGAAGGTTAAAATTTTTATCAAAGATGAAGATCAATAAGATCTATTTACAGATACCATAAAATTTCCCCCAGCCCCCTCCATTTAAATATAATTAATTATTCTATGTAAATTTACAACCCTATGAAAAAACCGTTCCTGACGACAAACGGTATAACTTGTGGGAATCATTTTAGGATTTTTTTATAGACAAAGAACAAAAGTATTTACTACATAAATTTCAAATTCCCAAAATTATAAACAAATAAGATATAAAACATTCAAAATTGATTATTGATTTTTAAGCCGATTTTTCCATTTAAACTGAGATTTTTAGGTTATTTCTCAACCCATATGAATCCGACAAAGTTGAAATTTTTATGAAAGATACATACCAATGAGGTCTATTCGTAGATACTATAACGTCCCCCCAATCCCCCCCTTTTTGGTTAATATTTGCATTTTATTATTTTCGTATTTATCATGTTTTTCTTCAAAAAATTTAAATTCTTAATTTTTTAAACTATCTACGTTTCTCCCAGAAGGTTGAAATTTTTATCAGAGTTAGAGGTCAATGAGATCTATTCGCAAATACCATAACGTCCGTCTCCCGCCCTCCCCATCATTAATTAATATTCTAAAATTATAATTTTCATGGATATCGTGATACTCTTCAAAAATTCAAATTTTTATTTTTTTTAAATACCTGCATTACTTCGAAGAGATTGATTTTTTTTTTAAAAGATGGAAGTCAATGAGGTCTATAAATCTATAAATAAAAATTATAAAGTCCTCCTCAGCTCTCACCATTTAAATATAAATAATAATTAATAAAATTTTTGAAAAAAATGCAGTCTCCAACAAAAAGCATTTCCGACAAAAAACTATAGAACCTGTGTAAGATCTTTTAGTATCATTAAATAGAGAAAAGACCAAAGTATATAATGAATAGGTTTTTAAATTCCTAGAATCATAAATAACGGAAATATAAAACATTTTTTGAAAAAAATCCGTTTTTTTTTGTTAATATTTCGTCCCCCGGAAGGACTAAGAAAGTTATAATTAAACAACTGTCTATTTTTTTTGAATACCCCCCCGACCCCCTATCTTCGTACCAAATTTGAGTCGGATCGGTTAACATCGACCTCGATCCAAATTTTCATGAGTGGTTTGGTCGTGATTTTGTCTAAAAATTTATGTTTTCGGTTTTTTAAAATACCTACGTCGCTCCGAGAAGATTGAAATTTTATCGAAAGATGGCGGTCGATGAGGTCTATCCGTAGATACCATAAAGTCCCCCCCAGCCCCCTCCATTTAATTGCAATTAAGCATTTTTAAAAAATTTGCAGCCTCCCACAAAAACCGCTCCCGACGGCAAACCATACGACTTGGATAAAACTTTTTGATATCGTCGGATAGAGGAAAGACCAAGGTATATAGCGTATAAATTTCAAATTCTCAAAATTGTAAATAAGCGAGATATTAAACTTTGAAAATCGACCATCGATTTTCGGGCCGATTTTTGAGCCCGAAATGCGATTTCGAGGTGATTTCTCAAAACTGGATAAAATTTTGCATTAGGGGGTTTTCGGGGACGAGAAATTCGAATTTGTAATTATTTTTGGAAAAAAACTATAAATTATAGATGATTTATCAATATAACCCATTTTCCCGTATACCCTGCATTTATAATGTTTTTTTAATTTTTTCAAATACCGAGAAGGTTAAAATTTTTATCAAAGATGAAGATCAATGAGATCTATTTACAGATATCATAAAATTCCCCCCAGCCCCCTCCGTTTAAATGTAATTAATTATTCAACATAAATTTATAACCCCATGAAAAAACCGTTCCCGACGACAAACGGTATAACTTGTGGGAATCATTTTAGGATTTTTTTATAGACAAAGAACCAAAGTATTTACCACATAAATTTCAAATTCTCAATATTATAAACAAATAAGATATAAAACATTCAAAATTGATTATTGATGTTTAAGCCGATTTTTCCATTTGAACTGATATTTTTAGGTTATTTCTCAACCCATATGAATCCGACAAAGTTGGAATTTTTACGAAAAATATACACCAATGAGGTCTATTCGTAGATACTATAACGTCCCCCCCAACCCCCCCTTTTTGGTTAATATTTGAATTTTATTATTTTCGTATTTATCATGTTTTTCTTCAAAAATTTTAAATTTTTAATTTTTTAAACTATCTACGTTTCTCCCAGAAGGTTGAAATTTTTATCAAAGTTAGAGGTCAATGAGGTCTATTCGTAAATACCATAACGTCTGTCTCCAGCCCTCGCCATCATTAATTAATAATCTCAAATTTTAATTTTCATGGATATCATGATACTCCTCAAAAATTCCTATTTTTATTTTTTTTAAATACCTGCATTACTTCGAAGGGATTGATTTTTTTTTAAAAGATGGAAGTCAATGAGGTCTATAAATAAAAATTATAAAGTCCTCTTCAAGTCTCACCATTTAATTATAAATAATTATTAATACTAATTTTTAAAAAATTGCTGTCTCCGACATAAACCGTTCCCGACCAAAAACCATAAAACTTGTGTAAGATCTTTTCATATCATTAAATAGAGAAAAGACCAAAGTATATAATGAATAGGTTTTTAAATTCCTAGAATCATAAATAACGGAAATATAAAACATTTTTTGAAAAAAATCCGTTTTTTTTGTTAATATTTCGTTCCCCGGAAGGACTAAGAAAGTTATAATTAAACAACTGACTATTTTTTTTGAATACCCACCCGACTCCCTATCTTCGCACCAAATTTAAGCCGGATCGGTTAACATCGACCTCGATCCAAATTTTCATGAGTATTTGGTCGTGATTTTGTCCAAAAATTTATGTTTTCGGTTTTTTAAAATACCTACGTCGCTCCGAGAAGATTGAAATTTTATCAAAAGATGGAAGTCGACGAGGTCTATCCGTAGATACCATAAAGTCCCCCCCAGCCCCCTCCATTTAATTGCAATTAAGCATTTTTAAAAAATTTGCAGCCTCCCACAAAAACCGCTCCCGACGGCAAACCATACGACTTGAATAAAACTTTTTGATATCGTCGGATAGAGGAAAGACCAAGGTATACAGCGTATAAATTTCAAATTCTCAAAATTGTAAATAAGCGAGATATTAAACTTTGAAAATCGACCATCGATTTTCGGGCCGATTTTTGAGCCCGAAATGCGATTTCGAGGTGATTTCTCAAAACTGGATAAAATTTTGCATTGGGGGGTTTTCGGGGACGAGAAATTCGAATTTGTAATTATTTTTGGAAAAAAACCATAAATTATCGATGATTTATCAATATAACCCATTTTCCCGTATACCCTGCATTTATAATATTTTTTTAATTTTTTCAAATACTTACGTTATTCCGAGAAGGTTAAAATTATTATCAAAGATGAAGATCAATGAGATCTATTTACAGATATCATAAAATTTTCCCCAGCCCCCTCCGTTTAAATGTAATTAATTATTCAACATAAATTTATAACCCCATGAAAAAACCGTTCCTGACGACAAACGGTATAACTTGTGGGAATCATTTTAGGATTTTTTTATAGATAAAGAACCAAAGTATTTACCACATAAATTTCAAATTCTCAATATTATAAACAAATAAGATATAAAACATTCAAAATTGATTATTGATGTTTAAGCCGATTTTTCCATTTAAACTGAGATTTTTAGGTTATTTCTCAACCCATATGAATCCGAAAAAGTTGAAATTTTTATGAAAGATACACACCAATGAGGTCTATTGGTAGATACTATAACGTTCCCCCCAACCCCCCCTTTTTGATTAATATTTGCATGTTATTATTTTCGTGTTTATCATGTTTTTCTTCAAAAATTTTAAATTTTTAATTTTTTAAACTATCTACGTTTCTCCCAGAACGTTGAAATTTTTATCAAAGTTAGAGGTCAATGAGGTCTATTCGTAAATACCATAACGTCCGTCTCCAGCCCTCGCCATCATTAATTAATAATCTCAAATTAAAATTTTCATGGATATCATGATACTCCTCAAAAATTCCTATTTTTATTTTTTTTAAATACCTGCATTACTTCGAAGGGATTGATTTTTTTTTTTAAAGATGGAGGCCAATGAGATCTATAAATAAAAATTATAAAGTCCTCCTCAGCTCTCACCATTTAAATATAAATAATAATTAATACAATTTTTGAAAAAAATGCAGTCTCCAACAAAAAGCATTCCCGACCAAAAACCATACAACTTGTGTAAGATCTTTTAGTATCATTAAATAGAGAAAACACCAAAGTTTATAATGTATAGGTTTTTAAATTCCTAGAGTCATAAATAACGGAAATATAAAACATATTTTGAAAAAATTCCGTTTTTTTTGTTAATATTTCGTCCCCCGGAAGGACTAAGAAAGTTATAATTAAACAACTGACTATTTTTTTTGAATACCCCCCCGACCCCCTATCTTCGTGCCAAATTTGAGCCGGATCGGTTAACATCTACCTCGATCCAAATTTTCATGAGTGTTTGGTCGTGAATTTGTCCAAAAATTTATGTTTTTGGTTTTTTAAAATACCTACGTCGCTCCGAGAAGATTGAAATTTTATTATTATTATGATTAGAAGCAAACTATTTTATCGGAGTACGTGTGATGGTGCGAAAACAGAGTTACGCAACCCGCGCATGATTTAACGTAGGAAATAATTTAAGGGCATCCGGTATATTTTTAAAAAATTAAATTTAAAATTATAAAGCCAGAGATGCAAAAACATTAGCAAATTTAAATCGAAATACTCATTTACCGCGGGGAACAATATCGCGACGTCCTGTATACAATTTAAATTGAAAGAAGGAAATAAAAATAACGAAAACGAAAGTATCGTTGACTCAAAAGGAGCGATATAATAACGAAACACATAGAACCAATGTAAAGAAAGTGGGACAACCTGTATGTGATTAAAAGCAAACTACCTTATCGGAGTACGTGTGATGGTGTAAAAACAGAGTTACGCAACCCGCGCATGATTTTAGTTAGGAAATAATTTAAGGACATCCGGTATATTTTTAAAAAACTAAATTTAAAATTATGAAGCCAGAAATGCAAAAACATTAGCAAATTTAAATCGAAATATTCATTTACCGCGGGGAACGATATCGCGACGTCCTGTATAAAATTTAAATTCAAAGAAGGAAATAAAAATAACGAAAACGAAAGTATCGTTGACTCAAAAGAAGCGATATAATAACGTAACACATGGAACCAATATAAAAAAAATGGGACAACCTGTATGTGATTAAAAGCAAACTACCTTATCGAAGTACGTGTGATGGTGTAAAAACAGAGTACGCAACCCGCGCATGATTTAACGTAGGAAATAATTGAAGGACATCCGGTATATTTTTAAAAAACTAAATTTAAAATTATAAAGCCAGAGATGCAAAAACATTAGCAAATTTAAATCGAAATACTCATTTAACACGGGGAACAATATCGCGACGTCCTGTATACAATTTAAATTCAAAGAAGGAAATAAAAATAACGAAAACGAAAGTATCGTTGACTCAAAAGAAGCGATATAATAACGAAACACATAGAACCAATGTAAAGAAAATGGGACAACCTGTATGTGATTAAAACCAAACTACGTTATCGGAGTACGTGTGATGGTGTAAAAACAGAGTTACGCAACCCGCGCATGATTTAACGTAGGAAATAATTTAAGGACATCCGGTATATTTTTAAAAAACTAAATTTAAAATTATAAAGCCAGAGATGCAAAAAAACATTAGCAAATTTAAATCGAAATACTCATTTAACACGGGGAACAATATCGCGACGTCCTGTATACAATTTAAATTCAAAGAAGGAAATAAAAATAACGAAAACGAAAGTATCGTTGACTCAAAAGAAGCGATATAATAACGAAACACATAGAACCAATGTAAAGAAAATGGGACAACCTGTATGTGATCAAAAGCAAACTACGTTATCGGAGTACGTGTGATGGTGTGAAAACAGAGTTACGCAACCCGCGTATGATTTTACGTAGGAAATAATTTAAGGACATCCGGTATATTTTTAAAATTTTTGAATATGACGCTAGAGATGTAAAAACCAATGCAAAGAAAAAAAATACTAAAATATATTAGCGAGAGATAGTCGCAACTCGAAAACTTTTTCTTCATGTCCGGGTAGGAGCACATAGCAATAGAATTATATTTAATTACCTTAAAAAAAGAAAATCAATCACAATTAACTTTCTCGGGTGCACTTTTAAAACAAACTAAATGCAAATCTCGATGAAGATCATCCCACCTACATTGTCACCCCCACCAATTATTTAATATTTCGCGCCTAGGATAACGATCGCTAAGATCGTCGAACGTTGCCACGTTGAGCGCAAAACGTAGTTATTAAAAATGATGCGAGTTAATTTTTGTTTTTACCAATTATGAGAATCGTCGAAATCTATCTGGAAACACTTTCAACTGCATCCCGTCTCTTTTCGTTGAATTGAAATTGATCTTTTTTCAATAAAAATCGATATAAATCACAATGCAGGGATGCTTCTGGCAACAGTGTCACCCCATCCACTTTTATAACGCTTTTCTGTCCGTCGATCGTAAATCATTTTTTCGCGGGTAAAATAACGGCTGTTAGAGAATCGTCGGACGTTGCCATATTTAAGAGATGCAAAAATCACGAAAATAATTCGATAAATCGATGATCGATTTTAAAAAGGGAAAAATGAAAGCCTACCTCGCTTTAAAATTTCAAACTTGAATGGATAGGAGGAACGTCGGAAGCCTACCAGGCTATAGTGTTTACGAAACCGCACTACTCTACGCGAATTACGTTGAGCTCGGTACGAAAATTCGCTTATTTTTCGCCTCCGACGCACCGTTACCGAGATACGGCCCTTTTTCGAATTTTTTATTTCGATTTTAAAATGGTCATAACTCGAAAACGGTTCGTTTTTTGGGAAAACCGAGAAATTTTTTGCCCCAAAGGGGACGGTTTACGGCCCCATTTTACGGGAATCCGATATCTGTTTTCCCATTTTCTTGATTTTGGTACCCCCGCCGGCATCGTATAGAGTATTGCGAGCCTACCTCGATTTAAAATTTAAAACTTGAATGGATAGGAGGAACGTCGGAAACCTACCAGGCTATAGTGTTTACGAAACCGCACCACTCTACGCGCGTTGTGATAAACTCGGTACAAAAATTCGCTTATTTTTCGCCTCCGACGCACCGTTACCGAGATACGGCCCTTTTTCGAATTTTTTTTTTCGGTTTTAAAATGGCCATAACTCCAAAACGGTTCGTTTTTTGGGAAAACCGAGCAATTTTTTGCCCCAAAGGGGTCGGTTTACCACCCGATTTTACGGGAATCCGGTATCTGTTTTCCCATTTTCTTGATTTTGGTACCCCCGCCGGCATCGTATAGAGTATTGCGAGCCTACCTCGATTTAAAATTTAAAACTTGAATGGATAGGAGGAACGTCGGAAACCTACCAGGCTATAGTGTTTACGAAACCGCACTACTCTACGCGAATTACGTTGAGCTCGGTACGAAAATTCGCTTATTTTTCGCCTCCGACGCACCGTTACCGAGATACGGCCCTTTTTCGAATTTTTTTTTTCGATTTTAAAATGGCCATAACTCCAAAACGGTTCGTTTTTTGGGAAAACGGAGCCATTTTTTGCCCCAAAGGGGTCGGTTTACCACCCGATTTTACGGGAATCCGGTATCTGTTTTCCCATTTTCTTGATTTTGGTACCCCCGCCGGCATCGTATAGAGTATTGCGAGCCTACCTCGATTTAAAATTTAAAACTTGAATGGATAGGAGGAACGTCGGAAACCTACCAGGCTATAGTGTTTACGAAACCGCACCACTCTACGCGCGTTATGGTAAACTCGGTACGAAAATTCGCTTATTTTTCGCCTCCGACGCACCGTTTCCGAGATACGGCCCTTTTTCGAATTTTTTATTTCGATTTTAAAATGGTCATAACTCGAAAACGGTTCGTTTTTTGGGAAAACCGAGCAATTTTTTGCCCCAGAGGGGACGGTTTACGGCCCCATTTTACGGGAATCCGATATCTGTTTTCCCATTTTCTTGATTTTGGTACCCCCGCCGGCATCGTATAGAGTATTGCGAGCCTACCTCGATTTAAAATTTAAAACTTGAATGGATAGGAAGAACGTCGGAAACCTACCAGGCTATAGTGTTTACGAAACCGCACCACTCTACGCGCGTTATGGTAAACTCGGTACGAAAATTCGCTTATTTTTCGCCTCCGACGCACCGTTACCGAGATACGGCCCTTTTTCGAATTTTTTTTTTCGATTTTAAAATGGCCATAACTCCAAAACGGTTCGTTTTTTGGGAAAACGGAGCCATTTTTTGCCCCAAAGGGGTCGGTTTACCACCCGATTTTACGGGAATCCGGTATCTGTTTTCCCATTTTCTTGATTTTGGTACCCCCGCCGGCATCGTATAGAGTATTGCGAGCCTACCTCGATTTAAAATTTAAAACTTGAATGGATAGGAGGAACGTCGGAAACCTACCAGGCTATAGTGTTTACGAAACCGCACCACTCTACGCGCGTTGTGATAAACTCGGTACGAAAATTCGCTTATTTTTCGCCTCCGACGCACCGTTTCCGAGATACGGCCCTTTTTCGAATTTTTTTTTTCGATTTTAAAATCGCTATATCTTGAAAATGGTTCGTCCAATCAAAAAAAGGACGAAATTTTCGCCCCAAAGGGGTCGCTTCTCGCCCCCGTTTACCCTTAGAAGGCATCTTCTCCGATTTTTTTTTTCAAAAATTACAAAATTCGAGGGGGTAAAATTTGGAGGGGGGGGGTTGAGACTTTGTCAGTCGATTCCCCACGCCGAGTCGGCCGGTCCGCCTAGTCAATGACGCCGAGGCCGGTACGAAAATTCGCTTATTTTTCGCCTCCGACGCACCGTTTCCGAGATACGGCCCTTTTTCGAAAATTTTTCGAAAATGTCGAAATCTCGAAAACTGCTCGTCGGATCGAAAAACGCACGAAATTTTCGCCCCAAAGGGGTCGCTTCTCATCCCCCTTTACCCTTAGAAGGCATCTTCTCCGATTTTTTTTTTTCAAAAATTACAAAATTCGAGGGGGTAAAATTTGGAGGGGGGGGGTTGAGACTTTGTCAGTCGATTCCCCACGCCGAGTCGGCCGGTCCGCCTAGTCAATGACGCCGAGGCCGGTACGAAAATTCGCTTATTTTTCGCCTCCGACGCACCGTTTTCGAGATACGACGATTTGAAAATTTTGAAAATTTTTCCAAAAAACCGCCGTATCTCGGAAACGGTTCGTCGTAGCGAGAAACGGAGAGAATTTCCGCCCCAAAGGGGACGGTTTCCGACCCCGCTTTACCCGGATCCGACATCGTTTCCGCCATTTTCCGGAAAAAAGTTCTTTCGGGGGCGGTAACTCCGCCCCCCGAGGTCGGGGGCGGTTCCGTTCGCGGCGCCGAAATCGCGGCCGCCCCCTCCGCCGACCCGCCAAGTTTCATCCCGATCGAAAAGGCCGTTCCCGAGATACATCGCGAGCCGGCAACGTTTAGAGTCAATTCCCGCATAACAAGCGGCGCGCGAAGCGCGGTCGCTTGTTATGCGGGGACTAGGGCGGTATCTGATCGCCTTCGAACCTCTAACTTTCGTTCTTGATCAATGAAAACGTTTTTGGCAAATGCTTTCGCTTCTGTCCGTCTTGCGACGATCCAAGAATTTCACCTCTAACGTCGCAATACGAATGCCCCCATCCGTTCCTATTAATCATTACCTCGGGGTTCCGAAAACCAACAAAATAGAACCGAGGTCCTATTCCATTATTCCATGCACACAGTATTCAGGCGAAGTTTTAGCCTGCTTTAAGCACTCTAATTTGTTCAAAGTAAACGTGCCGGCCCACCTCGACACTCAATGAAGAGCACCGCGGCAGGATTGAGTTGGACCGCCCGCGTGAACGGGCTAAGTCCACCGGCAGGACGTCTCGCGGCACGCCAGTTAACACCGCGGACGATGAACCGGCGGCGCGAGACACAAATTCGACTACGAGCTTTTTAACCGCAACAACTTTAATATACGCTATTGGAGCTGGAATTACCGCGGCTGCTGGCACCAGACTTGCCCTCCAATTGATCCTCGTTAAAGGGTTTAGAGTGTACTCATTCCGATTACGGGGCCTCGGATGAGTCCCGTATCGTTATTTTTCGTCACTACCTCCCCGTGCCGGGAGTGGGTAATTTGCGCGCCTGCTGCCCTCCTTGGATATGGTAGCCGTTTCTCAGGCTCCCTCTCCGGAATCGAACCCTGATTCCCCGTTACCCGTTACGACCATGGTAGGCGCAGAACCTACCATCGACAGTTGATAAGGCAGACATTTGAAAGATGCGTCGCCGGTGCGAGACCGTGCGATCAGCGTAAAGTTATTCAGAGTCACCAAGTTGAACGATGTCGGGCGCGAACCCGCCACCGATTGGTTTTGATCTAATAAAAGCACTCCTTCCGTCTCCGGTCGGACCTCTGTTTGCATGTATTAGCTCTAGAATTACCACAGTTATCCAAGTAATTGTGGGTACGATCTAAGGAACCGTAACTGATTTAATGAGCCTTTCGCGGTTTCACCTCGAATTCGCGTATACGGATCGCCTTTGTATGCGGACCGGCTCCATATATATAGACCGCCTTCGTATATGGATCGCCTTGCTATACGCTTCCGTATAGGGATCGCCTCCATATACAGAACGCCTTTATATACGGACCGCCATTATATACGGACCGTCTCTAAATACAGACCGCGTTCGTATACGGACCGCCTCCATATACGGACCGCCTCCATATACAGACCGCCTCCATATACAGGCCGCCTCCATATACAGATCGCCTCTGTGTACGGACCGCCTCCATATACAGACCGCCTCCATATACGGACCGCCTCCATATACAGGCCGCCTCCATATACAGATCGCCTCTGTGTTCGGACCGCCTCCATATACAGACCGCCTCCATATACGGACCGCCTACATATACAGACCGCCTCCGTATATAGACCCCCTCCATATACAGACCGCCTCCATATACGGACCGCCTCCATATACAGACCGCCTCCGTATACGAACCGCCTCCATATATAGACCGCCTCCATATACAGACCGCCTACATATACAGACCGCCTCCGTATATAGACCCCCTCCATATACCGACCGCTTATATATACAGACCGCCTCCACATACAGACCGCCTTCATATACAGACCGCCTCCATATACGGACCGCCTCTATATACAGACCGCCTCCATATACAGATCGCCTCTGTATACGGACCGCCTCCATATACAGACCGCCTCCGTATACGAACCGCCTCCATATATAGACCGCCTCCATATACAGACCGCCTACATATACAGACCGCCTCCGTATATAGACCCCCTCCATATACAGACCGCCTCCATATACGGACCGCCTCCATATACAGACCGCCTCCATATACAGACCGCCTACATATACAAACCGCCTCCATATACAGACCGCCTACATATACAGACCGCCTACATATACAGACCGCCTCCATATACAGATCGCCTCCATATACAGATCGCCTCGGTATACGGACCGCCTCCATATACGGACCGCCTCCATATACAGACCGCCTCCATATACGGACCGCCTCCATATACAGACCGCCTCCATATACAGATCGCCTCTGTATACGGACCGCCTGAAGAGGGCTTCCTATTAAAACGAAACGTCGGACACAATTCTAAATCATTGCATCGTCTTCAGCGAACCTCAAAACCCCGGGAACCACCTTCAAATTCCAATTATTACGAATTAGTGCCCTGAAGATGGCTTCCTGCGAAAACGAAACGTCGGACAAAATTTAAAATCATTGCATCGTCTTCAGCGAACCTCAAAACCCCCGGAACCACCTTCAAATTCCTATTATTACGAATTAGTGCTCTTAAGATGGTTTCCTACGAAAACGAAACGTCGGACAAAATTTTAAATCATTGCATCGTCTTTAGCGCACCTCAAAACCCCCGGAACCACCTTCAAATTCCAATTATTATGAATTAGTGCTCTGAAGATGGCTTCCTGCGAAAACGAAACGTCGGACACAATTTTAAATCATTGCATCGTCTTCAGCGCATCTTAAAACCCCCGGAACCACCTTCAAATTCCAATTATTACGAATTAGTGCCCTGAAGATGGCTTCCTACTAAAACGAAACGTCGGACCCAATTTTAAATCATTGCATCGTCTTCAGCGCACCTTAAAACCCCCGGAACCACCTTCAAATTCCAATTATTACGAATTAGTGCTCTGAAGATGGCTTCCTACTAAAACGAAACGTCGGACACAATTTTAAATCATTGCATCGTCTTCAGCGCACCTTAAAATCCCCGGAACCACCTTCAAATTACAATTATTACAAATTAGTGCTCTGAAGATGCCTTTCTATTAAAACGAAACGTCGGACACAATTTTAAATAATTGCATCGTCTTCAGCGCACCTCAAAACCCCCATAACCGCCTTCGATACCGTTATCATTCATGACGTCATTCCAAGGAATATCTATAATGAAAGGAGCCTCCCACGACATGCACGGACCAATAGGATCAAAGATTAGGAAAATTACACGTATAATCATCGGACCAATCACAGTAAAGCATTCAAATAGATCTCATAGCCTGCTTCTGAATTAGAAACATTCTTTTCACAATATTAACAATTCTATTTTTTTTTTTTAATACTTACGTAACTCCGAGAGGATTGAAATTTTTTTTGAAGTTGAAGGTTAATAAAGTCTATTCGCAGCCACTATAAAATCCCCCCCCCACCCCCCATTTTTAGTTAATATTTTCGATTTATTCTTTCAATGTTTGTCATAATTTTCTTTAGAAATTTAGATTTTTAATTTTTTAAAATACTTACGTTGCTCCGAGAAGTTTGAAATTTTTATCAAGGATGGAGGTCAATGGGGTCTATTCACAAATACTATAAAACTCCCCTCACCCCCCACCGTTTAATTAACATTAATTATTGTTTAGAAATTTACAGCCTTATGCATAAATCGCTTTCGACGGCAAACGGTGTAACTTGTGGGAATGTTTTTGGTATCGTTGGATAGAGGAAGAACCAAGGTACTTAACATGTAAATTTCGATTTTTTAAAATAATAAGTAAATAAGATATAAAACGTTAAAAATTGATCATTAATTTTTAAGTCAATTTTTCCATTTAAAATAAGATTTTAAGGTTATTTCTCAAACTATATGAATCCGAGAAAGTTGAAATTTTTACAAAAGATACACACTAATGAGGTCTATTCGTAGATACTACAACGTCCCCCTCGTAACCCCCCATTTTCGGTTATAATTTGCATTTTATATTTTCGTATTTATCATGTTTCCCTTCAAAAATTTAAGATTTTTAATTTTTAAAAATATCTATGTTTCTCCCAGAAAATTGAAATTTTTATCAGAGTTAGAGGTCAATGTGGTCTATTCGCAAATACCATAACGTCTGTCCCCCGCCCTCCCCATCATTAATTAATAATCTCAAATTATAATTTTCATGGATATCGTGATACTCTTCAAAAATTCACATTTTTATTTTTTTTAAATACCTGCATTACTTCGAAGGGATTGATTTTTTTTTAAAGATGGAGGTCAATGAGATCTATGAATAAAAATTATAAAGTCCTCTTCAGCTCTCACCATTTAAATATAAATAATAATTAATACAATTTTTGAAAAAAATGCAGTCTCCAACATAAAGCATTCCCGACAAAAAGCTATAGAACCTGTGTAAGATCTTTTAGTATCATTAAATAGAGAAAAGACCAAAGTATATAATAAATAGGTTTTTAAGTTCCTAGAATCATAAATAACGGAAATATAAAACATTTTTTGAAAATAATCCGTTTTTTTTGTTAATATTTCATCCCCCGAAAGGACTAAGAAAGTTATAATTAAACAATTGACTATTTTTTTTGAATACCCCCCCGACCACCTATCTTCGTGCCAAATTTGAGCCGGATCGGTTAATATCGACCTCGATCCAAATTTTCATGAGTGTGTTTGGTCGTGATTTTGTCCAAAAATTTATGTTTTTGATTTTTTAAAATACCTACGTCGGTCCGAGGAGATTAAAATCTTATCAAAAGATGGAGGTCGATGAGGTCTATCCGTAGATACCATAAAGTCCCCCCCAGCCCCCTCCATTTAATTGCAATTAAGCATTTTTTAAAAATTTGCAAACTCCCACAAAAGCCGCTCCCGACGGCAAACGACACGACTTGGATAAAACTTTTTGATATCATCGGATAGAGGAAAGACCAAGGTATATAACGTATAAATTTCAAATTCTCAAAATTGTAAATAAGCGAGATATTAAACTTTGAAAATCGACCATCGATTTTCGGGCCGATTTTTGAGCCCGAAATGCGATTTCGAGGTGATTTCTCAAAACTGGATAAAATTTTGCATAGGGGGGTTTTCGGGGACGAGAAATTCGAATTTGTAATTATTTTTGGAAAAAAACCATAAATTATCGATGATTTATCAATATAACCCATTTTCCCGTATACCCTGCATTTATAATGTTTTTTTAATTTTTTCAAATACTTACGTTGTTCCGAGAAGGTTAAAATTCCTATAAAAAATAGAGGTTAATGAGATCTATCCACAGATACCATAAAATTCCCCCCAGCCCCCTCCGTTTAAATATAATTAATTATTCAATATAAATTTATAACCCCATGAAAAAACCGTTCCTGACGACAAACGGTATAACTTGTGGGAATCATTTTAGGATTTTTTTATAGAGAAAGAACCAAAGTATTTACCACATAAATTTCAAGTTCTCAAAATTATAAACAAATAAGATATAAAACATTCAAAATTGATTATTGATTTTTAAGCCGATTTTTCCATTTAAACTGAAATTTTTAGGTTATTTCTCAACCCATATGAATCCGAGAAAGTTGAAATTTTTACGAAAGATACACACTAATGAGGTCTATTCGCAGATACTATAACGTCCCCCCCGCAACCCCCCATTTTCGGTTAATATTTGCATTTTATATTTTCGTATTTATCATGTTTCTCTTCAAAAATTTTAGATTTTTAATTTTTAAAAATATCTATGTTTCTCCCAGAAGGTTGAAATTTTTATCAGAGTTAGAGGTTAATGAGGTCTATTCGCAAATACCATAACGTCCGTCTCCCGCCCTCCCCATCATTAATTAATATTCTCAGATTATAATTTTCATGGATATCGTGATACTCCTCAAAAATTCCCATTTTTATTTTTTTTAAATACCTGCATTACTTCGAAAAAATTGATTTTTTTTTTAAAGATGGAGGCCAATGAGATCTATAAATAAAAATTATAAAGTCCTCCTCAGCTCTCACCATTTAAATATAAATAATAATTAATACAATTTTTGAAAAAAATGCAGTCTCCAACAAAAAGCATTCCCGACCAAAAACCATACAACTTGTGTAAGATCTTTTAGTATCATTAAATAGAGAAAACACCAAAGTTTATAATGTATAGGTTTTTAAATTCCTAGAGTCATAAATAACGGAAATATAAAACATATTTTGAAAAAATTCCGTTTTTTTTGTTAATATTTCGTCCCCCGGAAGGACTAAGAAAGTTATAATTAAACAACTGACTATTTTTTTTGAATACCCCCCCGACCCCCTATCTTCGTGCCAAATTTGAGCCGGATCGGTTAACATCTACCTCGATCCAAATTTTCATGAGTGTTTGGTCGTGAATTTGTCCAAAAATTTATGTTTTTGGTTTTTTAAAATACCTACGTCGCTCCGAGAAGATTGAAATTTTATTATTATTATGATTAGAAGCAAACTATTTTATCGGAGTACGTGTGATGGTGCGAAAACAGAGTTACGCAACCCGCGCATGATTTAACGTAGGAAATAATTTAAGGACATCCGGTATATTTTTAAAAAATTAAATTTAAAATTATAAAGCCAGAGATGCAAAAACATTAGCAAATTTAAATCGAAATACTCATTTACCGCGGGGAACAATATCGCGACGTCCTGTATACAATTTAAATTGAAAGAAGGAAATAAAAATAACGAAAACGAAAGTATCGTTGACTCAAAAGGAGCGATATAATAACGAAACACATAGAACCAATGTAAAGAAAGTGGGACAACCTGTATGTGATTAAAAGCAAACTACCTTATCGGAGTACGTGTGATGGTGTAAAAACAGAGTTACGCAACCCGCGCATGATTTTAGGTAGGAAATAATTTAAGGACATCCGGTATATTTTTAAAAAACTAAATTTAAAATTATGAAGCCAGAAATGCAAAAACATTAGCAAATTTAAATCGAAATATTCATTTACCGCGGGGAACGATATCGCGACGTCCTGTATAAAATTTAAATTCAAAGAAGGAAATAAAAATAACGAAAACGAAAGTATCGTTGACTCAAAAGAAGCGATATAATAACGTAACACATGGAACCAATATAAAAAAAATGGGACAACCTGTATGTGATTAAAAGCAAACTACCTTATCGAAGTACGTGTGATGGTGTAAAAACAGAGTACGCAACCCGCGCATGATTTAACGTAGGAAATAATTGAAGGACATCCGGTATATTTTTAAAAAACTAAATTTAAAATTATAAAGCCAGAGATGCAAAAACATTAGCAAATTTAAATCGAAATACTCATTTACCACGGGGAACAATATCGCGACGTCCTGTATACAATTTAAATTCAAAGAAGGAAATAAAAATAACGAAAACGAAAGTATCGTTGACTCAAAAGAAGCGATATAATAACGAAACACATAGAACCAATGTAAAGAAAATGGGACAACCTGTATGTGATTAAAACCAAACTACGTTATCGGAGTACGTGTGATGGTGTAAAAACAGAGTTACGCAACCCGCGCATGATTTAACGTAGGAAATAATTTAAGGACATCCGGTATATTTTTAAAAAACTAAATTTAAAATTATAAAGCCAGAGATGCAAAAACATTAGCAAATTTAAATCGAAATACTCATTTAACACGGGGAACAATATCGCGACGTCCTGTATACAATTTAAATTCAAAGAAGGAAATAAAAATAACGAAAACGAAAGTATCGTTGACTCAAAAGAAGCGATATAATAACGAAACACATAGAACCAATGTAAAGAAAATGGGACAACCTGTATGTGATCAAAAGCAAACTACGTTATCGGAGTACGTGTGATGGTGTGAAAACAGAGTTACGCAACCCGCGTATGATTTTACGTAGGAAATAATTTAAGGACATCCGGTATATTTTTAAAATTTTTGAATATGACGCTAGAGATGTAAAAACCAATGCAAAGAAAAAAAATACTAAAATATATTAGCGAGAGATAGTCGCAACTCGAAAACTTTTTCTTCATGTCCGGGTAGGAGCACATAGCAATAGAATTATATTTAATTACCTTAAAAAAAGAAAATCAATCACAATTAACTTTCTCGGGTGCACTTTTAAAACAAACTAAATAAATGCAAATCTCGATGAAGATCATCCCACCTACATTGTCACCCCCACCAATTATTTAATATTTCGCGCCTAGGATAACGATCGCTAAGATCGTCGAACGTTGCCACGTTGAGCGCAAAACGTAGTTATTAAAAATGATGCGAGTTAATTTTTGTTTTTACCAATTATGAGAATCGTCGAAATCTATCTGGAAACACTTTCAACTGCATCCCGTCTCTTTTCGTTGAATTGAAATTGATCTTTTTTCAATAAAAATCGATATAAATCACAATGCAGGGATGCTTCTGGCAACAGTGTCACCCCATCCACTTTTATAACGCTTTTCTGTCCGTCGATCGTAAATCATTTTTTCGCGGGTAAAATAACGGCTGTTAGAGAATCGTCGGACGTTGCCATATTTAAGAGATGCAAAAATCACGAAAATAATCCGATAAATCGATGATCGATTTTAAAAAGGGAAAAATGAAAGCCTACCTCGCTTTAAAATTTCAAACTTGAATGGATAGGAGGAACGTCGGAAACCTACCAGGCTATAGTGTTTACGAAACCGCACCACTCTACGCGCGTTACAGTAAACTCGGTACGAAAATTCGCTTATTTTTCGCCTCCGACGCACCCTTACCGAGATACGGCCCTTTTTCGAATTTTTTATTTCGATTTTAAAATGGTCATAACTCGAAAACGGTTCGTTTTTTGGGAAAACCGAGCAATTTTTTGCCCCAAAGGGGACGGTTTACGGCCCCATTTTACGGGAATCCGATATCTGTTTTCCCATTTTCTTGATTTTGGTACCCCCGCCGGCATCGTATAGAGTATTGCGAGCCTACCTCGATTTAAAATTTCAAACTTGAATGGATAGGAGGAACGTCGGAAACCTACCAGGCTATAGTGTTTACGAAACCGCACCACTCTACGCGCGTTACAGTAAACTCGGTACGAAAATTCGCTTATTTTTCGCCTCCGACGCACCCTTACCGAGATACGGCCCTTTTTCGAATTTTTTATTTCGATTTTAAAATGGTCATAACTCGAAAACGGTTCGTTTTTTGGGAAAACCGAGCAATTTTTTGCCCCAAAGGGGTCGGTTTACCACCCGATTTTACGGGAATCCGGTATCTGTTTTCCCATTTTCTTGATTTTGGTACCCCCGCCGGCATCGTATAGAGTATTGCGAGCCTACCTCGATTTAAAATTTAAAACTTGAATGGATAGGAGGAACGTCGGAAACCTACCAGGCTATAGTGTTTACGAAACCGCACTACTCTACGCGAATTACGTTGAGCTCGGTACGAAAATTCGCTTATTTTTCGCCTCCGACGCACCGTTACCGAGATACGGCCCTTTTTCGAATTTTTTATTTCGATTTTAAAATGGTCATAACTCGAAAACGGTTCGTTTTTTGGGAAAACCGAGAAATTTTTTGCCCCAAAGGGGACGGTTTACGGCCCCATTTTACGGGAATCCGATATCTGTTTTCCCATTTTCTTGATTTTGGTACCCCCGCCGGCATCGTATAGAGTATTGCGAGCCTACCTCGATTTAAAATTTAAAACTTGAATGGATAGGAGGAACGTCGGAAACCTACCAGGCTATAGTGTTTACGAAACCGCACCACTCTACGCGCGTTATGGTAAACTCGGTACGAAAATTCGCTTATTTTTCGCCTCCGACGCACCGTTACCGAGATACGGCCCTTTTTCGAATTTTTTTTTTCGATTTTAAAATGGCCATAACTCCAAAACGGTTCGTTTTTTGGGAAAACGGAGCCATTTTTTGCCCCAAAGGGGTCGGTTTACCACCCGATTTTACGGGAATCCGGTATCTGTTTTCCCATTTTCTTGATTTTGGTACCCCCGCCGGCATCGTATAGAGTATTGCGAGCCTACCTCGATTTAAAATTTAAAACTTGAATGGATAGGAGGAACGTCGGAAACCTACCAGGCTATAGTGTTTACGAAACCGCACCACTCTACGCGCGTTGTGATAAACTCGGTACGAAAATTCGCTTATTTTTCGCCTCCGACGCACCGTTTCCGAGATACGGCCCTTTTTCGAATTTTTTTTTTCGATTTTAAAATGGCCATAACTCCAAAACGGTTCGTTTTTTGGGAAAACGGAGCCATTTTTTGCCCCAAAGGGGTCGGTTTACCACCCGATTTTACGGGAATCCGGTATCTGTTTTCCCATTTTCTTGATTTTGGTACCCCCGCCGGCATCGTATAGAGTATTGCGAGCCTACCTCGATTTAAAATTTAAAACTTGAATGGATAGGAGGAACGTCGGAAACCTACCAGGCTATAGTGTTTACGAAACCGCACCACTCTACGCGCGTTATGGTAAACTCGGTACGAAAATTCGCTTATTTTTCGCCTCCGACGCACCGTTACCGAGATACGGCCCTTTTTCGAATTTTTTTTTTCGATTTTAAAATCGCTATATCTTGAAAATGGTTCGTCCAATCAAAAAAAGGACGAAATTTTCGCCCCAAAGGGGTCGCTTCTCGCCCCCGTTTACCCTTAGAAGGCATCTTCTCCGATTTTTTTTTTTTCAAAAATTACAAAATTCGAGGGGGTAAAATTTGGAGGGGGGGGGTTGAGACTTTGTCAGTCGATTCCCCACGCCGAGTCGGCCGGTCCGCCTAGTCAATGACGCCGAGGCCGGTACGAAAATTCGCTTATTTTTCGCCTCCGACGCACCGTTTCCGAGATACGGCCCTTTTTCGAAAATTTTTCGAAAATGTCGAAATCTCGAAAACTGCTCGTCGGATCGAAAAACGCACGAAATTTTCGCCCCAAAGGGGTCGCTTCTCACCCCCCTTTACCCTTAGAAGGCATCTTCTCCGATTTTTTTTTTTCAAAAATTACAAAATTCGAGGGGGTAAAATTTGGAGGGGGGGGGTTGAGACTTTGTCAGTCGATTCCCCACGCCGAGTCGGCCGGTCCGCCTAGTCAATGACGCCGAGGCCGGTACGAAAATTCGCTTATTTTTCGCCTCCGACGCACCGTTTCCGAGATACGGCCCTTTTTCGAAAATTTTTCGAAAATGTCGAAATCTCGAAAACTGCTCGTCGGATCGAAAAACGCACGAAATTTTCGCCCCAAAGGGGTCGCTTCTCATCCCCCTTTACCCTTAGAAGGCATCTTCTCCGATTTTTTTTTTCAAAAATTACAAAATTCGAGGGGGTAAAATTTGGAGGGGGGGGGTTGAGACTTTGTCAGTCGATTCCCCACGCCGAGTCGGCCGGTCCGCCTAGTCAATGACGCCGAGGCCGGTACGAAAATTCGCTTATTTTTCGCCTCCGACGCACCGTTTTCGAGATACGACGATTTGAAAATTTTGAAAATTTTTCCAAAAAACCGCCGTATCTCGGAAACGGTTCGTCGTAGCGAGAAACGGAGAGAATTTCCGCCCCAGAGGGGACGGTTTCCGACCCCGCTTTACCCGGATCCGACATCGTTTCCGCCATTTTCCGGAAAAAAGTTCTTTCGGGGGCGGTAACTCCGCCCCCCGAGGTCGGGGGCGGTTCCGTTCGCGGCGCCGAAATCGCGGCCGCCCCCTCCGCCGACCCGCCAAGTTTCATCCCGATCGAACCGGCCGTTCCCGAGATACATCGCGAGCCGGCAACGTTTAGAGTCAATTCCCGCATAACAAGCGGCGCGCGAAGCGCGGTCGCTTGTTATGCGGGGACTAGGGCGGTATCTGATCGCCTTCGAACCTCTAACTTTCGTTCTTGATCAATGAAAACGTTTTTGGCAAATGCTTTCGCTTCTGTCCGTCTTGCGACGATCCAAGAATTTCACCTCTAACGTCGCAATACGAATGCCCCCATCCGTTCCTATTAATCATTACCTCGGGGTTCCGAAAACCAACAAAATAGAACCGAGGTCCTATTCCATTATTCCATGCACACAGTATTCAGGCGAAGTTTTAGCCTGCTTTAAGCACTCTAATTTGTTCAAAGTAAACGTGCCGGCCCACCTCGACACTCAATGAAGAGCACCGCGGCAGGATTGAGTTGGACCGCCCGCGTGAACGGGCTAAGTCCACCGGCAGGACGTCTCGCGGCACGCCAGTTAACACCGCGGACGATGAACCGGCGGCGCGAGACACAAATTCGACTACGAGCTTTTTAACCGCAACAACTTTAATATACGCTATTGGAGCTGGAATTACCGCGGCTGCTGGCACCAGACTTGCCCTCCAATTGATCCTCGTTAAAGGGTTTAGAGTGTACTCATTCCGATTACGGGGCCTCGGATGAGTCCCGTATCGTTATTTTTCGTCACTACCTCCCCGTGCCGGGAGTGGGTAATTTGCGCGCCTGCTGCCCTCCTTGGATATGGTAGCCGTTTCTCAGGCTCCCTCTCCGGAATCGAACCCTGATTCCCCGTTACCCGTTACGACCATGGTAGGCGCAGAACCTACCATCGACAGTTGATAAGGCAGACATTTGAAAGATGCGTCGCCGGTGCGAGACCGTGCGATCAGCGTAAAGTTATTCAGAGTCACCAAGTTGAACGATGTCGGGCGCGAACCCGCCACCGATTGGTTTTGATCTAATAAAAGCACTCCTTCCGTCTCCGGTCGGACCTCTGTTTGCATGTATTAGCTCTAGAATTACCACAGTTATCCAAGTAATTGTGGGTACGATCTAAGGAACCATAACTGATTTAATGAGCCTTTCGCGGTTTCACCTTAATTTGGCTTGTACTGAAACATGCATGGCTTAATCTTTGAGACAAGCATATGACTACTGGCAGGATCAACCAGGGAGCTGTTCTACGTGTCGAGCGCGCCGCCGCCGCCGCCGCCACGGATGACGACGATCGGGCGCGGTACGACAACAAACAGTCTCTTTTTTAAAAATAATAATTACGCGCGCGAAACGCGTTTATTTTATTTTTAAATAGAAACAGACGCGACCACTTTGTGTGGCGGTGATAGCGTGCGAGTACGGAAATGAACCGTTCCCGACGCCACACTCGTTATTATTATTATTCGGACGCGATCCGTCCAATTTTTTTTTGTTGGTAATAAATATCGAGACGACGTGAGTGCGCGATCAAACAATCCGACTCGCGCGCGCATAATAAGCTTTAAAATGCGGCGCGCGTCGAACCGATGTGCCTCGGGCAACGAACGTCGATCGACGGAAATTTTCGGACATTCTCTCGATCACTCTTCGCTAGATTGAAAGCGACACGAGATTTCTCGAAAGAAACGTTCCGGATTCGCATATAAACTCGCTCGGTTAGATGAGAGTTATCGCAAATTTTTCGGAAGAAAAATATTATAGGGCGACCGCTTTCGAACCACGAAGTGCCAAATCTTACTTTAAAACACCCGCTAAGTTCGCGATCTAGCTGTATAAGGTGCGGAGCCTTAAAATGTTTTCGAACGCTCGAGCAATCGCTGCTACGAAGACGGGCCGATGGCAAACGAAAAACGGTCTACGTTCCCGTACCGATGAAGGAAACCAATTTTTCTTAAAAAATTGAACCCACGATACGAAAATGTTAAGCGAGCCAATTAATCGCGCCAAACGGTCGACTCGAAGGCGATCTAACGATCGAAAAAGCATTTTGCTCTGCGAAGGGAGAAGTGTCTATACGCACGACGCGGCGGTCGCGCTCGAGACCATCTCACCTATTATAGGTAACGGACCATTCCTTAGTCTTCCGAACGTTTCACGTGAAAACCCGAATATCGGCTGCGGCGGGCAAATAAAGTTCGGAGCGAAACTTTCGCTCGTGGTTACGTTCGATTTGGTTAAAGCGGGCACTTTTTCAAATATTTTTTTTTCTTTACTTACTTTTGTTAACTGACCGCCGGTTCCGGTTCCGACTTAAAAATAAATCGCCGTCCCCGGATTTTGTCGGACGATACTCTCCATCATTTTTAATTTCGGGTGTTTGCATTTTTTTTTCTCGCGATTTAATAAATTCATTATTAAACATTTATAAGTCCGTCTTCTTTAATATTGCGGACCAGCGGGAAGAGAGTTTTGTTTTTTTTTTTTTATTTTATTCATTTTAACATATACTCCCATAAAAGGTTTTTGCCGCTAGCCGCGAGCAGAGAAAAATAAGCAAAACTAACCGAAACAAAGCAAAAATAAGCAAAACTAACCAAAATTAACCGAATATAACCAAAATTAAACAAAACTAACCAAAAGGAACAAAAATAACCACAACTAAGCAAAATTAATCATAACAAACCAAAATTGGCCAAAGTTCGGCAAAACAAACCAAATTATCCAAAACTAAGCAAAATTAAGCAAAAGTAGTCAAAATTAACAAAAACAAGCCAAACTTATCCTGAACAAACCAAAACTAACGATAATTAAGCAAAAATAGGAAACGTTCACAAAAACTAACCGAAACGAACCATAACTAACTAATAGCGGCCGAAACTGGAAATAATAAACCAAAGTAAACAAAACTAAGCAAAATTAAGCAAAAGTAGTCAAAATTAACAAAAACAAGCCAAACTTATCCTAAACAAACCAAAACTAACGATAATTAAGCAAAAATAGGAAACGTTCACAAAAACTAACCGAAATGAACCCTAACTAACTAATAGCGGCCGAAACTGGAAATAATAAACCAAAGTAACCAAAACTAAGCAAAATTAAGCAAAAGTAGTCAAAATTAACAAAAACAAGCCAAAATTATCCTAAACAAACCCAAAACTAACGATAATCCTAACTAACCAATAGCGGCCGAAACTGGAAATAATAAACCAAAGTAACCAAAACTAGCGAAAATTCAGCAAAAGAAACCAAAATTAACCGTGTAACAAACCCAAATCAACCAAACCAAAAAAAAAAACATGCAAAACTTCACCAAAACGAACCACAATTCGCAAAAACTAAACAAACACAAACAAAATTAAGCACACTCAAATAAAAAGTAATCAAAACTACGTTCAACACGAACTGACCTAATTAAATAAAAAAATAGGAAAATTCAATTTTGCTAACCAAAAACGTCAATCGAAATAAACGCGAAACCGGGTTCCTGCCATTTATTTCGACGATAAGCACTTTTATCTAACTATGATTCGAAAAAAAAAAAAATAAGAAAGAAAGATATGAATAAACGAATTGATTAATATATAAAAATTGTGGTTCTGAAAAGAACCGTTTTTGGTGAATTTACACTCTCCAAGTCGACGCTCATTTATTTAGAACTGGTGTATTTTGTGACGGCTTTGGTCCCTTCACTGACGGCGTGCTTGGCCAACTCTCCGGGCAACAACAATCTCACGGCCGTTTGAATCTCTCTGCTAGTAATAGTGGATCGCTTATTATAGTGAGCCAAACGAGAAGCTTCGGCGGCAATCCTTTCGAAAATGTCGTTTACGAACGAATTCATAATGGACATGGCTTTGCTCGAAATGCCAGTATCCGGATGAACTTGCTTCAACACTTTGTAAATGTAAATTGCGTAACTCTCCTTCCTCCTGCGTTTCTTTTTCTTATCACTCTTCGAAATATTTTTTTGAGCCTTGCCGGCTTTTTTCGCCGCTTTACCGCTTACTTTCGGTGGCATTTTCTACAATCGATTAGACGCGCGCAAAGTAACGGACTGACAAGGCCCACACCGGGCCGCAGCTATTTATTTGAGAACCGAGTCGGCCGACAAGCTCCGCCCCCGGGCATCGTTCGCCGAAGCGCTAATCCCATTGGTCCATGCCCATGTCCTATAAATAGCGCGCCCACGGTCTGCGAGAGCGTCATTGTGCTGTTAACGTTCGTGCGTGTACTATTAACGGTAATAACGATGTCGGGACGCGGAAAAGGAGGCAAAGTCAAAGGGAAAGCGAAGTCTCGTTCTAGCAGGGCCGGTTTACAGTTTCCGGTAGGTAGAATTCACCGATTACTTCGGAAAGGAAACTATGCGGAGAGGGTCGGCGCCGGAGCTCCGGTATATTTGGCGGCCGTAATGGAATATTTGGCCGCCGAAGTTTTGGAATTGGCCGGTAACGCGGCGAGGGACAATAAGAAAACCAGAATCATTCCGCGACATTTACAACTGGCGATCCGAAACGACGAGGAATTGAACAAATTATTATCGGGAGTAACGATCGCTCAGGGAGGTGTTTTGCCGAACATTCAAGCGGTTCTTTTGCCCAAGAAAACCGACAACAAAGCAAAATAAAAATTGCGGCGAGGGAAGACGATGGGAAAACGGTCCTTCTAAGGACCACAAATACTTTTCTATTTGAGATTTCGTTTCGTTTATTTAACAGATTATTAAAAAAAAAAAAAAAAAGAAACGTTCCTTCTTTTTACGTTTTCTCTTTCGGACTATAAGAAAACCGGTATAATACCTCGACATTTACAATTGCCGATCCCAGGAATTGAACAAATTATTATCCGAAGTTAAGATCGCTAGGTGGTTCTGTTGCCTAAGAAAACCGACAACAAAGCTAAATAAAGTTTTCGCCGGGAAGGAAGACGGTTCTTGTAAGGACCACAAATACTTTTCTATTTGAGATTTCGTTTCCTTTATTTCACAGATTTAATAATCACACTAACACGGGGAGAAATTAAAAATTCAAAACTTACCTCGACTCGATAATGGTTTGTTGGGCATTATACTCGAAATAACGAATAATCTTTGGAACGTATTTTGTGGTTCTGAAAAGAACCTTTTTTTTTTTTTTTTGTGTTTCCGCAAGATCGACGAAAAATTTAGCCACCAAATCCGTAAAGAGTTCTACCTTGTCTTTTTAGGGCGTACACCACGTCCATTGCCGTTACCGTTTTTCTTTTGGCGTGCTCCGTATAGGTTACCGCGTCTCTGATGACGTTTTCCAAAAACACCTTTAAAACGCCACGAGTTTCTTCGTAAATCAATCCGGAAATTCGTTTCACGCCTCCGCGACGGGCCAATCTTCTAATGGCCGGCTTGGTTATTCCCTGAATGTTATCCCTCAACACTTTGCGATGTCGCTTTGCACCACCTTTTCCCAAACCTTTGCCGCCTTTCCCTCTACCGGTCATTTTTAATACGAGCCGAGTTCTCTGATCGATATATAACAAACAAAACCGTCCGAAGTGCCACGATCAACTGACCGAAAACGGTCCGGCGCTTCGGTTTTGTCGAGTCGGAATTCGCCACGCCCAAAAAGGTCGATTGGACCAATGAGAAGAGAAAACGCTCGGGTACAAATTAAACGGACGGACGTTCGTGCGGCCATTATCTGTCGACGAGTGTTAGTGATTTGGTGTTCTAGTACGTCCGCGAACGTGTTTTATTATCATGGCCAGAACCAAGCAGACCGCTCGTAAATCGACCGGAGGAAAAGCGCCCCGAAAGCAGTTGGCGACCAAAGCGGCGAGAAAAAGTGCACCGGCAACCGGAGGAGTTAAAAAACCTCATCGCTACAGACCGGGCACCGTGGCTTTGAGAGAAATTAGACGTTATCAAAAGAGCACCGAACTATTGATCCGAAAATTACCGTTCCAACGACTGGTCAGAGAAATCGCTCAAGACTTTAAAACGGATCTGCGTTTCCAAAGTTCCGCGGTAATGGCGTTGCAAGAAGCGAGCGAAGCTTATCTCGTCGGTCTTTTCGAAGATACAAATTTGTGCGCCATTCATGCCAAACGAGTAACGATCATGCCGAAAGATATTCAATTGGCGAGGCGTATCAGGGGAGAGAGAGCTTAAGATTAATAATAATCTCTTTTATTATTATTAACAACAAACCGGTTCTTTTAAGAACCACAAATCATTTTCCTTTAAGATTTCGTTAAAAATTGAAAATAAAAAATAAAACTTTTTCATTTATTAATTATTTGAGAACGGCCCGGTTGGATTTTTTTTTTTTCGCAACTAACGACGTCTTTAAAAAAAATTATTAGTGGTTCTGAAAAGAACCCCCCCCACTCCCCGTTGCTTTGTAAAACCGGACGAGTTTTTATTTCGACCTCTGGTATATTTGGTGACGGCTTTCGTTCTTCTGCTTTTTCGCGGCGGCTTTTCCACCGGTTTTCGAAGGCATTATTATTCACAAAGAAAAGCGGTCTTCGCGATCGAAATGAGAAAAAACCCCGGCGAACGTATTTATATCGCGACGGAGTCGGTCAACAAGCTCCGCCCCCTGTTCGCTTTTCGGTGGGAGGAGCTTGTCAACGGACTTTCTTCTCATATAAATACGTTCGCGGGGATATTTCTCTTAATGTTTGCGTGATCGTCGTCGGAATCGACTACGCTTCGTTGTTAAACGAGATGCAGTTTAAAATTCGCCGGCGGATAAGTTAGAATAAGTTTGTCGTAGGGAGAACGAAATGGAAAAGAGAAAAAAGAAGAAAAAGAGAAGTCCTTTTCGAGATTTTTTAATAAATTTATACTTATATATATTTTTTAAAGAAATCGTTTTCTATTTACCCCCGAGACGCCCGGGATTCGAGTTTGCCTTTGAAGATAGTTACGAATTCGATAGCGATTTTTTTTGTGGTTCTGATAAGAACCGTTTCGAAAATTTCGTTTTTTTTTTAAACACCCATCGACGTTCTCTCGGCGGTTCATTTCTTCTTTTTGGGCGAGACGGGCTTTTTAACTTTGCCGGAAGCGGCTACGGGAGGCGATTTTGCCGTTTTGGGTTTGGGCGCTTTCGGTTTCTTCGTCGGTCCCTTGTTTGATTTTTTGGCTTTCGAAGGCGATTTGGTTTTAATCGACGCCGCTACCGCCGTTCCGGCGGCGCCTTTGGCGGTTTTCTTTTCGGCGGATTTTTTAGCTGCCGATTTCTTCTCCACGGACGACGCGGCGGCCCCGCTTTTTCCTTTTCCCTTCGGAGAGGCGGCGACCGCCTTTTTTACGGCGGGCTTCGAAGAAGCGCCACCACCACCACCTGCGGCGCCAGATTTTTCTCCGGTGGTTTTTTTCGGAGACGCTTTCTTCGTTCTGGTCACGGACTTCTTTTTTTCCGAGGATGAGGACGCGGCTCCGCTTTTCGCCGAATTAGAAGTCGAAGACGCCAATTTGAACGAACCGGACGCACCTTTGCCCTTGGTTTGAACCAAAGTTCCCGCAGCGACGGCCGACTTCAAGTACTTTTTAATGAAAGGAGCCACTTTTTCGGCGTCCACTTTGTAGTTGGCGGCCACGTATTTTTTTATGGCTTGCAACGAAGAACCGCCTCTCTCTTTTAGTCCCTTTATGGCGTTGTTTACCATTTCGGAAGTCGGCGGATGGTTGGGTTTCGTTCTGGGATTCTTGGCTTTCTTTTCCTTTTTCACGGTCGTCGACGAAGACGAAGAAATGGTCGCGGAGGTTTGAGCCGGAGAAGAAGCGGCCGACGCGGTCGACACTTTCACTTCGCTTTCTGCCATATTATCGCAAATACTGACGACGGAAAACAACGGCGACAAAAACAACGACAACACGAGTACGAGTACCGCGCGCGCGTCGAAATTAATAAATTCGGTTAGGCCGGCGAACGAATTCGACTATGGTCGGACGGACAATCGGAGGACTGAACGCCGTCGGATTTACGCTAGGAAAGAGCCCGGCTTCGGCGGTGAGGTTCCGCGCTTCGCAGCGATCGTTTTTTTTCCATGTTTCGGCCGACGTTTAAAAACGAAACGGACCGCTATTTCGAATAAGGTTTTAAAATACTATAAAGTTTGTTTCGCGAGCGAGCAGAACCCGAAGCGAGAGAGATTTTCGAACTAAAATCACGACGAAAGTGGAGCTTTCAAATTTTCAAGGTAAACAATCGAAAAGCGAGTTTTTTTTTTGATTCGGGCAAAAGTTTCGCGGTCGAAGTTTTACCGGAATCGAAGCCCGCAATGTTCGACTCGCGACCGATAATTTTTCGACTTTTCGTTCGACGTCGCTCGGCGGAGAAAGCGATTTTCGCGATCGCGTGTCCCGCCCGTTTCCTATACCCACCCGACACCTATTACACTCCGTTTCGAGTTCCCGTTTCCAGTTTCTGTTTTTTAAACTTACGATTTCGATTCGTATCGCGCGAACGACGGAAATAAGGAACAAAAAAAAGCGGTATTTATTTCGGAGAACCTAGACCGAATTAAAAGAAATCACAAACACCGGGCGCGCGTTTCGAAGTCGGCGTCGATATCTAACACTAACGACACGCCTTCGAAGAGGAGACCCCGAAGGTTTTCCGAAGCTTTTAGGGATGCCTCGGAAAGAAAATTTCGAAAACCGGGCCCCGATTTTTCTTAAAAAAAAAAAACAAAACAAAACAAAAAAAACAAACATCGAATTTCGAGCGACGTCCGGGGGGTGGAATTAGTGGCAACAAAAAAAGCTAACTAATCCGTTTTCGCTTCCGTTCGTTTTTTCTTTAAGAAACGAGAGTAGGCCGGCCGGTCGGCCGGCAAGTAAGGTCTTAAAAAAATTAACCGCGTAAAAAAGGCGAACGTAAAATGGAAAATCGCTTTTCCTTTTACGTTCGCCTTTTTTTTTTTTTTCTCTTTTTTTTTTTTCCATCGATCGTCGAGGGGTCTCGTCTAACCGACAAGACGAATCCCCAAGCTAAGGGCTGAGTCTCAACAGATCGCAGTGTGGTAACTGCTCTACCGAGTACAACACCCTGCCAGGTACGTAAGTCGTCTACAGACAATTCCGAGTTCCGACATCGAAACGATTGACCCACGATCGGCCGCCTGAAGGTCTGATCGGACGTGGCAAGGATCGATCCCGCCGCCGATCGGCGACCTCGAGCGGCAATCGGGCTCGTGCGACGGCCGGCGCGGACGCCGACCGCCTAGTAAAGTCACATTGTTTTGAGCCTTTCGACTCTCGGAACTCCAAGAGATATCGTTGCCGCCTTCGACTAGAAAGGATACGGCCTTAGAGGCGTTCAGGCATAAACCAACGGATGGTAGCTTCGCACCATAGCCCGCTCGAGCTAGTGCGTGAACCAAATGTCCGAACCTGCGGTTCCTCTCGTACTGAGCAGGATTACTATCGCAACGACGGGTCATCAGTAGGGTAAAACTAACCTGTCTCACGACGGTCTAAACCCAGCTCACGTTCCCTATTTACGGGTGAACTAGCTACGTACAGACCGCCTCCATATACAGACCGCCTCCATATACAGACCGCCTCCATATACGGACCGCCTCCATATACAGACCGCCTCCATATACAGATCGTCTCTGTATACGGACCGCCTCCATATACAGACCGCCTCCGTATACGGACCGCCTCCATATACAGACCGCCTCCATATACAGACCGCCTCCATATACAGACCGCCTCCATATACAGACCGCCTCCATATACCGACCGTCTACATATACAGACCGCCTCCATATACAGATCGCCTCTGTATACGGACCGCCTTCGTATACAGACCGCCTCCATATACGGACCGCCTCCATATACAGACCGCCTCCATATACAGACCGCTTCCATATACGGACCGCCTCCATATACGGACCGCCTTTATATACAGACCGCCTCTATATACAGACCGCCTACATATACAGACCGTCTCCATATAAGGACCGCCTCTATATACAGATCGCCTCTGTATACGGACCGCCTTCGTATACAGACCGCCTCCATATACGGACCGCCTCCATATACAGACCGCCTCCATATACAGACCGCCTACATATACAGACCGCCTCCATATACGGACCGCCTCCATATACAGACCGCCTCCCTATACAGACCGCCTCTATATACAGATCGCCTCTGTATACGGACCACCTTCGTATACAGACCGCCTCCATATACGGACCGCCTCCATATACAGACCGCCTACATATACAGACCGCCTCCATATACAGACCGCCTCCATATACGGACCGCCTCCATATACAGACCGCCTCCATATACAGACCGCCTACATATACAGACCGCCTCCCTATACAGACCGCCTCCATATACCGACCGCCTCCGTATACGGACCGCCTCCATATATAGACCGCCTCCATATACGGACCGCTTCCATATACAGACCGCCTTCATATACAGACCGCCTCTATATACAGACGGCCTCCATATACAGACCGCCTCCATATACAGACCGCCTCCGTATACGGACCGCCTCCATATACAGACGGCCTCCATATACAGACCGTCTCTATATACAGATCGCCTTTGTATACGGACCGCCTTCGTATACGGACTGGCTTTGTATATGGATCGTCTTCATAGAGAGAACACTTTCATAAATAGATTGTTTTCACAAAGAAATTATATTTTTATATAAACAATCAATTTATCATTTTTTTTAAATACTCGCTCTACTGCGCTTCGCTCGTGATTAAACTGTTTGAAATAATATTTTTATATTTAATTAATTTATATGTAATAAAATTAAATAAAACTGAACATGAGATGTAAATAGAAATATCCGTTAATTAAATATATTTTAACGATATGTTTTTTTAGACACTCGCTCCGCTGCGCTCCGCTCGTGACTAAACTGTTGAATATAATGTTTTTATATATAATTAATTTGTTTTGGTAAAAGAAAATTATAAATTGAAATAAATTTTTTTTTTTACTAATGAAGTTTTAAATACATATTTTTGAGTTTATTATTATTATATATTATTAATTTATATTTAATTTTATTTAAAAAATAAATAAAATGAAATGTGGCAAATATTATTTTGTATTAAAAATGTAAGTAAAAAGATTTCTTTATTCGTAAGATGTTTTGTATGTTTTTTTAGACACTCGCTCCGCTGCGCTCCGCTCGTGACTAAACTGTTGAATATAATGTTTTTATATATAATTAATTTGTTTCGGTAAAAGAAAATTAAAATTAAAATGAAAAATTTTTTGGTACTAATGAAGTTTTAAAAACATATTTTTGAGTTTATTATTATTATATATTATAAATTTATATCTAATTATATTTAAAAAAATAAATAAAATGAAATGTGGCAAAAATTATTTTGTATTAAAAATGTAAGTAAAAAGATTTCCTTATTCGTAAGATGTTTGGTATGTTTTTTAGACACTCGCTCCGCTACGCTCCGCTCGTGACTAAAGTGTTGAATATAATGTTTTTATATATAATTATTTTGTTTTGGTAAAAGAAAATTAAAATTGAAATTTTTTGGTACTAATAAAGTTTTAAAAACATATTTTTGAGTTTATTATTATTATATATTATTAATTTATATTTAAAAAAATTAAAAAAAATGAAGTGTTGGCAAAAATTATTTTGTATTAAAAATGTAAATTTCAATTATTATAAATTAGTGCTTTGAACATAACTTTTTGCGAAAACAAAACATTGGACACAATTTTAAATCATTGCATCGTCTTCAGCGAACCTCAAAACCCCCGGAACCACCTTCAAATTCCAATTATTACGAATTAATGCTCTGAAGATGGCTTCCTACTAAAACGAAACGTCGGACACAATTGTAAATCATTGCATCGTCTTCAGCGCGCCTTAAAATCCCCGGAACCACCTTCAAATTTCAATTATTACGAATTAGTGCTCTGAAGATGGCTTCCTGCGAAAACGAAACGTCGGACACAATTTTAAGTCATTGCATCGTCTTCAGCGAACCTCAAAATCCCCGGAACCACCTTCAAATTCCAATTATTACGAATTAGTGCTCTGAAGATGGCTTCCTACTAAAACGAAACGTCGGACACAATTTTAAATCATTGCATCGTCTTCAGCGCACCTTAAAACCCCCGGAACCACCTTCAAATTCCAATTATTACGAATGAGTACTCTGAAGATGGCTTCCTGCGAGAACGAAACGTCGGACACAATTTTAAATCATTGCATCGTCTTCAGCGAACCTCAAAACCCCCGGAACCACCTTCAAATTCCAATTATTACGAATTAGTGCTCTGAAGATGGCTTCCTGCGAAAACGAAACGTCGGACACAATTTTAAATCATTGCATCGTCTTCAGCGAACCTCAAAATCCCCGGAACCACCTTCAAATTCCAATTATTACGAATTAGTGCTCTGAAGATGGCTTCCTACTAAAACGAAACGTCGGACACAATTTTAAATCATTGCATCGTCTTCAGCGCACCTTAAAACCCCCGGAACCACCTTCAAATTCCAATTATTACGAATGAGTACTCTGAAGATGGCTTCCTGCGAGAACGAAACGTCGGACACAATTTTAAATCATTGCATCGTCTTCAGCGAACCTCAAAACCCCCGGAACCACCTTCAAATTCCAATTATTACGAATTAGTGCTCTGAAGATGGCTTCCTGCGAAAACGAAACGTCGGACACAATTTTAAATCATTGCATCGTCTTCAGCGAACCTCAAAACCCCCGGAACCACCTTCAAATTCCAATTATTACGAATTAGTTCTCTGAAGATGGCTTCTTGCGAAAACGAAACGTCGGACACGATTTTAAATCATTGCATCGTCTTCAGCGAACCTCAAAACCCCCGGAACCACCTTCAAATTCCAATTATTACGAATTAGTGCTCTGAAGATGGCTTCCTGCGAAAACGAAACGTCGGACACAATTTTAAATTATTGCATCGTCTTCAGCGAACCTCAAAACCCCCGGAATCACATTCAAATTCCAATTATTACGAATTAGTTCTCTGAAGATGGCTTCTTGCGAAAACGAAACGTCGGACACAATTTTAAATCATTGCATCGTCTTCAGCGCACCTCAAAACCCCCGGAACCACCTTCAAATTCCAATTATTACGAATGAGTACTCTGAAGATGGCTTCCTGCGAAAACGAAACGTCGGACACAATTTTAAATCATTGCATCGTCTTCAGCGAACTTCAAAACCCCCGGAACCACCTTCAAATTCCAATTATTACGAATTAGTGCTCTGAAGATGGCTTCCTGCGAAAACGAAACGTCGGACACAATTTTAAATCATTGCACCGTCTTCAGCGAACCTCAAAACCCCCGGAACCACCTTCAAATTCCAATTATTACGAATTAGTATTCTGAAGATGGCTTCCTGCGAAAACGAAACGTCGGACACAATTTTAAATCATTGCATCGTCTTCAGCGAACCTCAAAACCCCCGGAACCACCTTCATATTCCAATTATTACGAATTAGTGCTCTGAAGATGGCTTCCTGCGAAAACGAAACGTCGGACACAATTTTAAATCATTGCATCGTTTTCAACGAACCTCAAAACCCCCGGAACCACCTTCAAATTCCAATTATTACGAATTAGTGCTCTGAAGATGGCTTCCTGCGAAAACGAAACGTCGGACACAATTTTAAATCATTGCATCGTTTTCAGCGAACCTCAAAACCCCCGGAACCACCTTCAAATTCCAATTATTACGAATTAGTACTCTGAAGATGGTTTCTTGCGAAAACGAAACGTCGGACACAATTTTAAATCATTGCATCGTTTTCAGCGCACCTAAAAACCCCCCGAAATCTCCTTCAAATTACAATTATTACAAATTAGTGCTCTGAAAATGCCTTCCTATTAAAACGAAACGTCGGACACAATTTTAAATAATTGCATCGTCTTCAGCGCACCTCAAAACCCCCATAACCGCCTTCGATACCGTTATCATTCATGACGTCATTCCAAGGAATATCTATAATGAAAGGAGCCTCCCACGACATGCATGGACCAATAGGATCAAAGATTAGGAAAATTACACGTATAATCATCGGACCAATCACAGTAAAGCATTCAAATCGATCTCATAGCCTGCTCCTGAATTAGAAACATTATTTTCACAATATTAACATTTCTATTTTTTTTTTTAATACTTACGTAGCTCCGAGAGGATTGAAATTTTTTTTGAAGTTGAAGGTTAATAAGGTCTATTCACAGCCACTATAAAATCCCCCCCCACCCCCCATTTTTAGTTAATATTTCCGATTTATTCTTTCAATGTTTGTCATAATTTTCTTTAAAAATTTAGATTTTTAATTTTTTAAAATACTTACGTTACTCGGAGAAGGTTGACATTTTTATCAAGGATGGAGGTCAATGAGGTCTATTCACAGATACCATAAAACTCCCCCCACCCCACTCCATTCAAATAATATTAATTATTTTTGAAAAATTTGCAGCCTTATGTATAAACCGCTCTCGGCGACAAATGGTGAAACTTGTGGAAATCTTTTTGATATCGTTAGATAGAGAAAGGACCAAGGTACTTAACGTGTAAATTTCAATTTTTCAAAATAATGAGTAAATAAGATATAAAACGTTAAAAATTGATTATTAATTTTGAAGTCAATTTTTCCATTTAAAATAAGATTTTAAGGTTATTTCTCGGCCCGTACCGCTCCGAGTAAGCTGAAATTTTTGCGAAAGATACACACTAATGAGGTCTATTCGTAGATACTATAACGTCCCCCCCAACCCCCCCTTTTTGGTTAATATTTGCATTTTATTATTTTCGTATTTATCATCTTTTTCTTCAAAAATTTTAAATTTTTAATTTTTCAAACTATCTACGTTTCTCCCAGAAGGTTGAAATTTTTATCAAAGTTAGAGGTCAATGAGGTCTATTCGTAAATACCATAACGTCTGTCTCCAGCCCTCGCCATCATTAATTAATAATCTCAAATTATAATTTTCATGGATATCATGATACTCCTCAAAAATTCCTATTTTTATTTTTTTTAAATACCTGCATTACTTCGAAGGGATTGATTTTTTTTTAAAAGATGGAAGTCAATGAGGTCTATAAATAAAAATTATAAAGTCCTCCTCAGCTCTCACTATTTAAATATAAATAATAATTAATACAATTTTTGAAAAAAATGCAGTCTCCAACAAAAAGCATTCCAGACAAAAAACTATAGAACCTGTGTAAGATCTTTTAGTATCATTAAATAGAGAAAAGACCAAAGTATATAATGAATAGGTTTTTAAATTCCTAGAATCATAAATAACGGAAATATAAAACATTTTTTGAAAAAAATCCGTTTTTATTGTTAATATTTCGTTCCCCGGAAGGACTAAGAAAGTTATAATTAAACAACTGACTATTTTTTTTGAATACCCACCCGACTCCCTATCTTCGCACCAAATTTGAGCCGGATCGGTTAACATCGACCTCGATCCAAATTTTCATGAGTGTTTGGTCGTGATTTTGTCCAAAAATTTATGTTTTTGGTTTTTTAAAATACCTACGTCGCTCCGAGAAGATTGAAATTTTATCAAAAGATGGAGGTCGACGAGGTCTATCCGTAGATACCATAAAGTCCCCCCCAGCCCCCTCCATTTAATTGCAATTAAGCATTTTTAAAAAATTTGCAGCCTCCCACAAAAACCGCTCCCGACGGCAAACCATACGACTTGAATAAAACTTTTTGATATCGTCGGATAGAGGAAAGACCAAGGTATACAGCGTATAAATCTCAAATTCTCAAAATTGTAAATAAGCGAGATATTAAACTTTGAAAATCGACCATCGATTTTCGGGCCGATTTTTGAGCCCGAAATGCGATTTCGAGGTGATTTCTCAAAACTGGATAAAATTTTGCATTGGGGGGTTTTCGGGGACGAGAAATTCGAATTTGTAATTATTTTTGGAAAAAAACCATAAATTATCGATGATTTATCAATATAACCCATTTTCCCGTATACCCTGCATTTATAATATTTTTTTAATTTTTTCAAATACTTACGTTATTCCGAGAAGGTTAAAATTTTTATCAAAGATGAAGATCAATGAGATCTACTTACAGATATCATAAAATTTTCCCCAGCCCCCTCCGTTTAAATGTAATTAATTATTCAACATAAATTTATAACCCCATGAAAAAACCGTTCCCGACGACAAACGGTATAACTTGTGGGAATCATTTTAGGATTTTTTTATAGACAAAGAACCAAAGTATTTACCACATAAATTTCAAATTCTCAATATTATAAACAAATAAGATATAAAACATTCAAAATTGATTATTGATGTTTAAGCCGATTTTTCCATTTGAACTGAGATTTTTAGGTTATTTCTCAACCCATATGAATCCGACAAAGTTGGAATTTTTACGAAAAATATACACCAATGAGGTCTATTCGTAGATACTATAACGTCCCCCCCAACCCCCCCTTTTTGGTTAATATTTGAATTTTATTATTTTCGTATTTATCATGTTTTTCTTCAAAAAATTTAAATTTTTAATTTTTTAAACTATCTACGTTTCTCCCAGAAGGTTGAAATTTTTATCAAAGTTAGAGGTCAATGAGGTCTATTCGTAAATACCATAACTTCTGTCTCCAGCCCTCGCCATCATTAATTAATAATCTCAAATTAAAATTTTCATGGATATCATGATACTCCTCAAAAATTCCTATTTTTATTTTTTTTAAATACCTGCATTACTTCGAAGGGATTGATTTTTTTTTAAAAGATAGAAGTCAATGAGGTCTATAAATAAAAATTATAAAGTCCTCTTCAGGTCTCACCATTTAATTATAAATAATTATTAATACTAATTTTTAAAAAATTGCAGTCTCCGACATAAACCGTTCCTGACCAAAAACCATACAACTTGTGTAAGATCTTTTCATATCATTAAATAGAGAAAAGACCAAAGTATATAATGAATAGGTTTTTAAATTCCTAGAATTATAAATAACGGAAATATAAAACATTTTTTGAAAAAAATCCGTTTTTTTTGTTAATATTTCGTCCCCTGGAAGGACTAAGAAAGTTATAATTAAACAACTGACTATTTTTTTTGAATACCCCCCCGACCCCCTATCTTCGTGCCAAATTTGAGCCGGATCGGTTAACATCGACCTCGATCCAAATTTTCATGAGTGTTTGGTCGTGATTTTGTCCAAAAATTTATGTTTTTGGTTTTTTAAAATACCTACGTCGCTCCGAGAAGATTAAAATTTTATCAAAAGAGTGAGGTCGATGAGGTCTATCCGTAGATACCATAAAGTCCCCCCCAGCCCCTTCCATTTAATTGCAATTAAGCATTTTTTAAAAATTTGCAACCTCCCACAAAAGCCGCTCCCAACGGCAAACGACACGACTTGGATAAAACTTTTTGATATCGTCGGATAGAGGAAAGACCAAGGTATATAACGTATAAATTTCAAATTCTCAAAATTATAAATAAGCGAGATATTAAACTTTGAAAATCGACCATCGATTTTCGGACCGATTTTTGAGCCCGAAATGCGATTTCGAGGTGATTTCTCAAAACTGGATAAAATTTTGCATTGGGGGGTTTTCGGGGACGAGAAATTCGAATTTGTAATTATTTTTGGAAAAAAACCATGAATTATCGATGATTTATCAATATAACCCATTTTCCCGTATACCCTGCATTTATAATGTTTTTTTAATTTTTTCAAATACTTACGTTGTTCCGAGAAGGTTAAAATTTTTATCAAAGATGAAGATCAATAAGATCTATTTACAGATACCATAAAATTTCCCCCAGCCCCCTCCATTTAAATATAATTAATTATTCTATGTAAATTTACAACCCTATGAAAAAACCGTTCCTGACGACAAACGGTATAACTTGTGGGAATCATTTTAGGATTTTTTTATAGACAAAGAACCAAAGTATTTACTACATAAATTTCAAATTCCCAAAATTATAAACAAATAAGATATAAAACATTCAAAATTGATTATTGATTTTTAAGCAGATTTTTCCATTTAAACTGAGATTTTTAGGTTATTTCTCAACCCATATGAATCCGACAAAGTTGAAATTTTTATGAAAGATACATACCAATGAGGTCTATTCGTAGATACTATAACGTCCCCCCAATCCCCCCCTTTTTGGTTAATATTTGCATTTTATTATTTTCGTATTTATCATGTTTTTCTTCAAAAAATTTAAATTTTTAATTTTTTAAACTATCTACGTTTCTCCCAGAAGGTTGAAATTTTTATCAGAGTTAGAGGTCAATGAGATCTATTCGCAAATACCATAACGTCCGTCTCCCGCCCTCCCCATCATTAATTAATATTCTAAAATTATAATTTTCATGGATATCGTGATACTCTTCAAAAATTCAAATTTTTATTTTTTTTAAATACCTGCATTACTTCGAAGAGATTGATTTTTTTTTTAAAAGATGGAAGTCAATGAGGTCTATAAATAAAAATTATAAAGTCCTCCTCAGCTCTCACTATTTAAATATAAATAATAATTAATACAATTTTTGAAAAAAATGCAGTCTCCAACAAAAAGCATTCCAGACAAAAAACTATAGAACCTGTGTAAGATCTTTTAGTATCATTAAATAGAGAAAAGACCAAAGTATATAATGAATAGGTTTTTAAATTCCTAGAGTCATAAATAACTGAAAAATAAAACATATTTTGAAAAAATTCCGTTTTTTTTGTTAATATTTCGTCCTCCGGAAGGACTAAGAAAGTTATAATTAAACAACTGACTATTTTTTTTGAATACCCCCCCGACCCCCTATCTTCGTGCCAAATTTGAGCCGGATCGGTTAATATCGACCTCGATCCAAATTTTCATGAGTGTTTGGTCGTGATTTTGTCCAAAAATTTACATTTTTAATTTTTTAAAATACCTACGTCGCTCCGAGAAGATTGAAATTTTATCAAAAGATGGAGATCGACGAGGTCTATCCGTAGATACCATAAAGTCCCCCCCAGCCCCCTCCATTTAATTGCAATTAAGCATTTTTAAAAAATTTGCAGCCTCCCACAAAAACCGCTTCCGACGGCAAACCATACGACTTGAATAAAACTTTTTGATATCGTCGGATAGAGGAAAGACCAAGGTATATAGCGTATAAATTTCAAATTCTCAAAATTGTAAATAAGCGAGATATTAAACTTTGAAAATCGACCATCGATTTTCGGGCCGATTTTTGAGCCCGAAATGCGATTTCGAGGTGATTTCTCAAAACTGGATAAAATTTTGCATTGGGGGGTTTTCGGGGACGAGAAATTCAAATTTGTAATTATTTTTGGAAAAAAACCATAAATTATCGATGATTTATCAATATAACCCATTTTCCCGTATACCCTGCATTTATAATGTTTTTTTAATTTTTTCAAATACTTACTTTGTTCCGAGAAGGTTAAAATTTTTATCAAAGATGAAGATCAATGAGATCTATTTACAGATATCATAAAATTCCCCCCAGCCCCCTCCGTTTAAATGTAATTAATTATTCAACATAAATTTATAACCCCATGAAAAAACCGTTCCTGACGACAAACGGTATAACTTGTGGGAATCATTTTAGGGATTTTTTTATAGATAAAGAACCGAAGTATTTACCACATAAATTTCAAATTCTCAATATTATAAACAAATAAGATATAAAACATTCAAAATTGATTTTTGATGTTTAAGCTGATTTTTCCATTTAAACTGAGATTTTTAGGTTATTTCTCAACCCGTATGAATCCGAAAAAGTTGAAATTTTTATGAAAGATACACACCAATGAGGTCTATTGGTAGATACTATAACGTCCCCCCCAACCCCCCCTTTTTGATTAATATTTGCATGTTATTATTTTCGTATTTATCATGTTTTTCTTCAAAAATTTTAAATTTTTAATTTTTTAAACTATCTACGTTTTTCCCAGAAGGTTGAAATTTTTATTAAAGTTAGAGGTCAATGAGGTCTATTCGTAAATACCATAACGTCTGTCTCCAGCCCTCCCCATCATTAATTAATATTCTAAAATTATAATTTTCATGGATATTGTGATACTCTTCAAAAATTCAAATTTTTATTTTTTTTAAATACCCGCATTACTTCGAAGGGATTGATTTTTTTTTAAAGATGGAAGTCAATGAGGTCTGTAAATAAAAATTATAAAGTCCTCTTCAGGTCTCACCATTTAATTATAAATAATCATTAATACTAATTTTTAAAAAATTGCAGTCTCCGACATAAACCGTTCCCGACCAAAAACCATACAACTTATGTAAGATCTTTAGGTATCATTAAATAGAGAAAAGACCAAAGTTTATAATGTATAGGTTTTTAAATTAATAGAGAAATAAATAACGGAAATATTAAACCTTTTATGAAAAAAATCCTTTTTTTTGGTTAATATTATGTCCCCCGGAAGGACTAAGAAACTTATAATTAAACAACTGACTATTTTTTTTGAATACCCCCCCGACCCCCTATCTTCGTGCCAAATTTGAGCCGGATCGGTTAATATCGACCTTGATCCAAATTTTCATGAGTGTTTGGTCGTGATTTTGTCCAAAAATTTATGTTTTTGGTTTTTTAAAATACCTACGTCGCTCCGAGAAGATTGAAATTTTATCAAAAGATGGAGGTCGACGAGGTCTATCCGCAGATACCATAAAGTCCCCCCCAGCCCCCTCCATTCAATTGCAATTAAGCATTTTTTAAAAATTTGCAGCCTCCCACAAAAGCCGCTCCTCACGGCAAACGATACGACTTGGATGAAACTTTTTGATATCGTCGGATAGAGCAAGGACTAAGGTATATAAGTTATAAATTTCAAATTCTCAAAATTGTAAATAAGCAAGATATTGAACTTTGAAAATCGACCATCGATTTTCGGGCCGATTTTTGAGCTCGAAATGCGATTTCGAGGTGATTTCTCAAAACTGGATAAAATTTTGCATGGGGGGGTTTTCGAGGACGAGAAATTCGAATTTGTAATTATTTTTTGAAAATATCGATAAATTATCGACGATTTATCGATATAACCCAATTGCACATGTACCCTGCACTTAAAGGGGTTTTTGATTTTTTAAAAATACTAAATATCATCCCAGAAACCTCAATTTTTTTTTAAAAAATAGAGCAAAGCGGGGTTTATCTTTAAAAAAATAAAACTCCCCCCTCCACCCCTCCGTTTAGGCCCTATCGGTCATTATTTAAATTTTTTATTTTTTTTTCAAAATTTGCTCGTTTCGACAAACGGCGAGGTTTTTAAGCGATTTTTTGATATCGTCCGATAGATCTCGGGCAATGATATATCGCCTATAAATTTCGGCCTCCTGCGATTATAAATAAGCGAGATATCGATAATCAAAAATTCGTCGCGAAACCTTGACATAATTTCAAGGTCATTTCTCCGGAGGGAACGAAATTTCGCCTAAGGGGGTTTACGAAAGCCGCGAATCCAAATCCGATAATATTTTTTGGAAATATCGACAAATTGTCGATAATCTATCGATTCGACATTTTGACACCCCTCGTACACGCTCAGACATAAAAATTGCTAAGCCCCACTTGTATCTAAATTTTCCCGGTCTTAGCGGCCTTTTCGGAAACGGGAGTCCCCAATCTATCTCAGAAAAATATAAACCCCTTTTCCGAGAAGGTTTAACAGATTGAAAATATTCCCCGAAATAAAATTTCGATGAAAACCTCCATCCGCGCCCGAGAGTTTGACCTCCGACCAATTTCCTATAACAAAACGTGCCGTAACTCGAACTACACCAATTTGATCCCCCATCCCCCCTTAATAATAAAAAAATTTTATACCGCCGCCCGGCCTTATAGGTTCTTCAAAAAAAATTACAATACAATGAGCGGACACCGGCCAAAATCACCGAAAATGCCTTCGACCTCGAATAACTTCCAAGGTCGCAGGAACTGACCTCCCCAGAGGTCATTTTAGGAACCCCCCGGCGCCCCTCCACAAAAGCCCCAAACATGAACGGAATCGCCCTGGGGGCGTAAAAAAGCGCCAAGGTCGAACTCGTCGGGTGGTCAGAAATAGGCCCGAAATCGTGTCGCCGAGGTGTTTACCCGGGAGCGGCCGCCCCCCTATGGGTCCGATTTTGATTCGGTTTGGGCCAGAACGTTCCAGAGAGTCTAGTTAATACGTCCAAAAAGTTTGAAGCCCCTGCCCCACCGATAAACGGACGATAATCTATTTTGAAGACGTTTTCCAATTTTCGATTAAAAACGGCTCCCGCAAGTTTGACCTCGATTATTCGCTACGCCCCTGGTAGAATCTCGGCGCAAAGTGGGGCGCTAGAAGCGCCCATCCCTTCTCTATTTTAAAAAAAATCAGCGGCCCCCTCGTCCGTTTCTCCGAATTTTGGCGATTTTTCAAACGCGACGATGACGAAAATCGTCAAAAAAAGGGTCCCAAATCTACCCCCCTAAATATTATAAAATCGCGTTTTCGCCAAGATAGGTCTCCTATGCCGCTCCAAAATTTTCCCCCACCACCGTTAGTTGCCCGACTTTTTCCATAGATTTTGAAAAAAACCATTTTTTCTTTTTAGAGCAAGTTTCGGGAAAATTTAAACGGGAGGCCCGGTCCCCCCGTACCACTTGGCCGGATTCGGATCGCGCACGCGGACAGCCCCGACCCCCCTAAATTTTAAAAAAATTAATCCCCCCTTCCCCGACCCGACGCCGAAAAACGGGACCGCCGCGACGAAAAAAGGGTAACCAATTTCGAGCCATTTTTGTCGACCTCGCCGTTCGATCGGCGATATCTCCGCCGAGGTTTGTGCTTTTTTCGATCCGATTGCGCCAGT
>NW_026844312.1:82500-85000 GCF_029955315.1 Cylas formicarius
GGTTAAACAGGATCGGTGACAAGGGATCCCCTTGCCGAACTCCTCGCCGGACTTTCACCTCCTCCGAGACTCGACCGTGCACTGATATCACCGTTGACGCCTTGTCGTACGCCGTCATCACGTACTCCACGAATGGAGCAGGAAGTCGGTTTCCGACAAGGGCAGACCGGATGGCATGGTGGCTGAGGGTGTCAAAAGCCTTGGCAATGTCAAGCACCACCAAGTGACACTCTCTCCTCCGGCCACGCGCATCATGTATGACCGCATCCAGAATTGCCGTGTTTTCACAGCATCCATCAGCGGTCATAAACGCACGCTGGCGCTGGTCGATAACGTTCGATTTCCCCAAACGAGCAGCCAACACACGGTTGAACTGCCGCAAGGGTACTGGTGCCACGGTGATCGGTCTATACTCTCCCGGATGTTCTGGGAGAGCGCTCTTCGGAAGTAGAGAAGTCCGAGCTTTGAGAAGCCGCTCGGGAATCTCGTTGGTCAACATCACCAGGTTGTAAAAGAGAGCACGCATTCTGGCCGGCATAGCCTTCCATTGGCGTGGCGTAACTCCGTCAGGGCCAGGCGCAGAGTTCAGCTTGATCTCATTTGCCGAGACGTCTGCCTCCGTCATCGGTTCCCAAACCGCCGCTAGGCCTGCACGAATCTCAGGCGGGTGGTCCCGTGGACCCAGCTCGCATTGCTGCGACTCGGCCCCCATCACCCCCGACCAGTGCTCATGCAGGACTTCTAGCTCGTGGGAAACTACGGGCTTATCTTCCAGGATTTCCTGTACTGCGGCTCGCTTATCCCTACGCCAAAGCCTCTGAACGTGTCCGTATTCACGCCTGCGTCTCTCTCTCCTCCTTTCCTGTCCACCTTCTCCATTGCCGCCAGGTGGTCGAGCTTGGCGCCGAGTGCGAGACTCGGGCGCGCTAGGAGTCGGAAAACATCGTTGTAGCCATTCCGTCAGCTGGTGCAGAATCGGTCTTCCCTCCAAGGCCCTTCGGGCCGCCGTAAGAAGAAGGTTGCAAGAGTAGGTGTCCGTATCGAACAGCCCATCCGCAAGCTCTCTCACTTTGGCCCTCAGCGGATCCTCGGCTCTGCCCGCGGCTTCACCATCATCTACCGCCGGACTATTGGGGGCGGACGGGGCGGATCCATAGGAGGACGAGGCACTACTACAGTCAGCAGGTGACTGCGGCCGTTGACCTTGGCCGTCAGAACTCGCGTTCGATGTTGAGCGTAACGTTGGGATCGGCTGCTTCGCACGAAGCTCCGCAAGCCTTTCACCAACCATGGCTTTGTAGTCTTGACGTCGCCGAGCACCTTTGATGGCCTCCTGCGAACGCCCTGACATTTTGTCGAGCAGGTAGAGGTTCAAGAAGGGCACGCCCTTCTGTATTGCCTCCGCCTCCAAGACCGCCATGAGCTCGAGTTCCTCGCGCTGCCAGCGTACTTTGACGCTGGGCGCTTTGAGCCCCTCGTTGTACTCCTCCTCATGTGCCCGCCTCCGATGCACTCCCAGTCCGGTTTTGGTAGTGAAAGATCTGCCGCATAGTGGACAGAGAAATTCATCTGCCCGCGTCGGTCCGGCTACGCCGTCGGGATCGGCATGGTTAGTCGTAGACAGGGCTACAGCGCGGCCATGTTGCACCACGTTACTAGACCCACTTGGTCCCGCAGTGTCAGGCCTCAGCTGCGCACGTCCACTAGCAACATTGCACCCACCTCGAAGGGCCTTCGACCTTGTCTGAGGGCCACCCGCCCGCCGCGGGGTCGGGTTCGAAGGTCCGCTTGCGCGTTCCTCCGGTCGACCAGTCGTAGCAGGAGGGGAGGGCAGCGGCCCCCCCCGGGAAGGTCCATCCGAGGCTTGGGTTTTAAATTTAGTGCCTGCACAAATTTTGGGCAGGCGAGGCTGGCCTGGCAAGCCCCCCCGCCTATTGCCCATAAGCGTACACCCTCCAGACGCCGTTCTCCCATTGGGGGGTTGTTCCGCGCATACTTCTGCCTACCGCTCGGTAGGTTTCCATTCCAGAACGGCCATGGTGTTGGTTGGCGAGGCCAGGACTAGTGCTTCAATATGCGGAGGTGCCACCAAACCGCACTGACGAGTTATACTCACACCTTCAAGAGGGACCAGAACCAAGTCCGCTGAACGAGGCCTAGTTGACCTCCGTCCTCAGATGCTTTCAGGCGTAGCGAATCGCCCTCTCACACTAGCCCATGCCCTGGTGGCAATCCTTGGGACTTAAACGCCTAGCGGAAGCAGTGGGTGGCTACCCCACACTCGAGCGTTACGCCCGCCGCCCGCATAGCCAGTGCCCCACTTAGTCACCGGTGTTCAAGACCAGTGTCCAGCAGTTACCACGAGGAGGGGGGGTTGGCACTTGCATGGGGGAGAGGGAGTCTCGGATACTAGTTAGAAACCGACACCTCAAGCGACTCCAACAATGTCTTAGCAGGCCATACAAGAGAGGGGGAGTCCAAGTCTCGGATACTAGTACCG